>NC_081409.1:94004991-94179991 GCF_030272615.1 Cryptomeria japonica | reverse complement strand
TGGTAAGAAAAGGAATTTTGGGGTCAGGCTATTTCGCCCTTAGGATAGCAGGCATATGGAAAGCAAAATATTCCTTTTCAGATGGTATTTTGAATCCCCTTGAGTCTACTATCATATATTACATATGAGGATATAAAAATTTATATATATGAGGAAATATATATAAATAGGTATATTCTTATATACATGCAGGAAAATGCTTTATATTTGCTCAAGTCTCATAAATTATTGATAAGATATGAATCTTGTTTAATTATGTATCTCTAAAAAGAGTTATCTTCTATGGTCAACCAGGGAGCATGAGTAATTTTGTTCATCTGGCTTGGATCCCACTCTTTAGACTGCTGTAGCCTGGGTGATCTCTTATTTGGGAGAGGCATTTTAAAGATCCCATAACAAGAGCTTACAAGGCTGCAACAAACTAAATTAGTGGAAATGGTACTAACTTTGGAACTGCACTTTAAATGTTTTGGTTAATACTAATAGGTGTTGGCAGGTAGTTCTTCTAACCCCTTGCAGATGTATAAGATCAGAAAATATAGAGTCATAGCATAGTCTTCACCAGGGGTTGCGGCTTAACAGCAGATAGGATCCATTTAATATGCTAAAGTTGGAATTTGTATATTTGAGATCTACAGCAAAGGGTCAGGCAAAATGATGTAATACAGTGTTACTTGAACTCATTTATCTTGTAAGGAGGAAGCCGAATGCTTGCCTCATAAGCTAAAGGCTGGATATTACTGTAACTCATAATGTATCAGTTTTTGGTTGTTTGCTGGACTTAAAGTCCCGGGCAAGACCGGAGGTTTTCTTGACTCCATTCTTTCCTACCGGTGCCCGCATTGAACGGAGTTTGTAAAATGTAAAAATTTATTTTTATTAATAAAAATTTCGGGCTCTAGCCTTTTACTGATCAAAACAAAAAAAAAAAAAAAAAATTGAATAAATAAGATTTATTCATTTAATTGATTTGTGAATTTGGTTTAATGAATTAATTAAAATAAATTGAATAATTTATTTAATTAATAGGAGAATATTTTGAAGATGAATTAATTAAATATTAATTTAATTAACTAATGGCTAGTGGATTTTTAATCAAATAAATATAAAATATTCATTTAATTAAAATGGACATATTTATGTGACTACATTTGCCCCTCTTTGAGACGGTGCGGTTTATCGCATCGTTTCAAAGAAAGAAAAATAGGTGTGAAGAAATATGCCCCATAAAATGTTAATTTAATGGGTGGTATGCCCCCTCGAGAGATGGGCCGAAATTTTTTGAAAAATCGGGCGATCTCTCGAAGAAGAATGAAAATTGGCAGGGTGGTAGAAGAGAAGAAGATAGAACTAATGGTGAAAGAATGAGAGAAAATGGAGTGAATATGAAGAAAAAATAAGCCAGCGAGTACCTTGAGGTCATGTAAGAGATACAGAGCAGATGTAGTGTGTGGTTTAGATTTATGCTATACAATTGATCAAAATTGGTTGGACAATCTGGTGCAATCGGTTTAATTGCCCCGGTCGAGTCAAAGCATGACAGTTGATGTCAGTTGTTCGCTTGGATAAGATAAATTCTGAGTAAGTAAATCAAAGTGACCTGATGGTGACTTAGACAATTGATGTAATTGACCGATGAAATCAAGGTATTTGAAGCAAAATACTCATTGAGACTTAGACAATTGATGTAATTGTCCGTTATGATTGTGTTTGATTGGTTGATCAATTGATAGTGTGTGCGTGTGATGGATGGTTGTGGTGAATCATAGCAGCCCCGTTGAGACTAGGTCATTATGATAAATACTTGTTGTAGTCTAGGTTTGCCATAATCGATTACCTATTGAGACCCGAAGATACTTGATCAGAGTATCTGTTGATAGTCTAGGTGTGTGTGAGTCGATGTACCTATGTAGACAGAGTAATTGGCTTGATTGGGTTGATGGGAGATGATGTAGGGTATGTGATGCTGATTACCAAGATGAGGAGGATGAGGGGGGGTTTGATGTTAGATAGAAGAAATGGAGGACCTATGACGCATTCCTATGGAAGAAGAGGAAAATAGAGTATCCATTGTCATTACTATGTATGCATGATATGCATCTATTTATGAATGTATGGATGGATGGAATGCAATGGAATGCAATATATACAGATGAGATGGAATGATGATCCATAGTGCTTTATTTTCATCATTGAGCGTTTAAAATGTTGTAAGAAAATATAAGCAACTTGACATAATGATTCAAGATGACCTGAGTATTCCTTTCATGGATTTTGATATAGCAAGTTAATACAAGCAACTTGATATAATGGATCAAGTTGACCTGAGTATTGCTTGCGGAACAGACAAGGATAATCTCCTTTCATGCATGACTTGGAACGTCTTCCTTGGTCTTTTTCCGATCATATCCTAAGACAAGTTCATACCATAGTAAGAGACAAATCATTATCGAGTGTGGATGAGGCAGTAGGAACCAAAGATGGAGCATTGTACCTGTAAGCAAACATCATATATAAAGAATAAAGAATATGGATCCTTGATAATGGTTCATGCTCATATGGTCGAGGTATACGCTATACTCAGCAAGCCGTAGTGATCCATGACTATATTTTGCATAAGATCACATAGCTTAGTGAACTTCCCACGTAGACACCATTAGTACATGCCCCAGAATTTCATCGGATTTATTCGCAGAAGACATACAAACAATGCTTAGGAACCATCCCGACCACTCTAATCACTTGTGGATATCCCGGAGTAGCGTAGGAACCTGATATATATAAATGAATGAATAACCTATAAATCAACCAAGTATTTGATAGCTTAAACAATTTTTTCTTGTCAAAGAAAATGTCATCTTGTCTTTGTTTTGGTAAGGAAGGATGCATCCTTGTTAAGACAATTTGTGGGTCAATGGTTAATTTGTTGATTTTGATATGATAAGAGGTCATCTTGTGAGTATTTCACAATGTTTGCTTGGTTATCTGCTTGGATGCATATGTACAAGGTGTTCTCATGTTTTTAATTGATTTTTGATGTTTTCTGATGTTTTTGTATTTTGTGAGATGATTTTCCAATGTTTTTGAATTTTGATGATAGTTTTCCAATGTTTTTGGTATTGTGTGAGATAGTTTTGAACGAAGAATCAATGAATCACAAGTAATGCAGAATCCACTTCCATCAAATAGGTTAAGGGCATTGCCCCCAGTTTAGACATGACTATGAAAAAAAGCGGGATGCAAGACAAATGAAGTACTATCTTTGATTGCAGATCAATAACAAGCCATGGTTTGGACAGATGGATGAGTTTGAAAGACAATGGAGCCATAGCCTTTATGAGTGGTGCCTATTTGCTAGGTTTTCACCATCGCACTTACCCAAGGCGCCACCGGAGTGGTTGTTCACCGTTTGGATGCATGATTTTTCTTTACTGTTTTGATTTTTTTGTATTTTTTTGTATGTATGGGATCCTGATGCTTTGTACAGCTTTTTAGGTATAAAACTATTTGAGGTGCATGTTGTTGATTGGATTTGCTAGCGGTTCTCCTTCTGAAGTAGCCAACTGATATGCCCCGGACCCAAATACAGCAGTGATAACATATGGACCCAGCCAATTTGATTCAAACTTTCCCTGATGTTCTCTATTTGGTTGGTTACGAGGATTTTCTCGAAGAACAAGATCACCGACCTTGAATGTATGAGGTCTAACTCGATGATTATAGCTCCTTCTCATGCGTTGTTGATAGGCTTTGAGGTGATTGTATGCAGCTTGTCGTTTCTCATCAAGTAGCTCTAAATATTGGAGACGTGATACTCTGTATGCTTCATCATCAATGAGATTGTGCAAGGAAACCCATAGAGATGGTATCTCAATCTCAATAGGTAAGATAGCTTCTACGCCATAGACTAGTGAGTAGGGAGTTGCGCATGTAGGGGTTCGAATGGTAGTGCGGTATGCCCATAGTGCTGGATTTAATTGAATGTGCCAATCATGTTCGGCATGATTGACTGTCTTCTTTAGGATTCTTAATATGTTTTTGTTTGATGCTTCGGCTTGACCATTGCCTTGTGGGTAATAGGGTGTGGAAAAGTGGTGTTGGATGTGAAACTTCTCACAGAGCTCACGAACATCTTGATTCTTGAATGGAATTTCGTTATCTGTGATGATGGACATGGGTACACCATACCGACAGATGATGTAATTGAGGATGAATGAGGCAATCTTCTTGCCGGTGACTTGGGTAAGTGGAACAGCTTCGATCCATTTTGTGAAGTATTTGGTGGCAGTAATAATAAATTTGTGGTCGTTAGATGAAGATAGATGGATTTTACCCACAAGGTCAAGGCCCCATTAACAAAAAGGCCATGGTGTTGTGATTGGTTGCAATTCCTATGCTAGTGCATGTATCAGGTCTCCATGAACTTGGCATTTCTTGCACTTTCTAACAAAGTAGTAGGAGTCTTTTTCCATAGATGGCCAATAGTATCCAATGCGCAGGAGTTTCTTGGCTAGTGACGGACCGCTTGCATGAGTTCCACAAATTCCTTCATGTACCTCTTCCAATGCCTTTGTTATCTCATCCTGTTCCAGACATTGAAGGAGAGTACCATCAAGACTGCATCGGTATAGGGTTTCAGCAATAATGGTATATCAAGCGGTTTGGTGAATGAAGGTTTTACGTTGGTTATTTGATTGGTTAGGAGGAAGTCTGCGATCATGGAGGTAGGTATAGAACTCACTGTACCATGGGGATTCGGAATTGATAAGGTGACATATCATCTCAGATTTGAGGATGTCATAAGCAGGGATCTGAAGCTATACTACCAAGAACTCGTAGCGTGTTGAATTCTGTGGAAGATCTAGGAGAGATGCAATGGTAGCCATAGCGTCAGCAGCTCGATTCCGATCTCTTGGTATCTTCTCAAAGGTGATAGTAGTAATGATGCCTTTAATTTGTCCACCATTTGTTTGTATGGCATGAGTTTGTCATCTTTAGTATGATATTCATCAGTTGCTTATCGAATGACCAGTTGGAAGTCGATATATACTTGTAGTTCTTGTAATTTCCATTATATGGCTAGTCTAAGTCCTGTGATCAAGGCCTCATACTCTACTATATTGTTGGTGCATGGAAATGTGAGTCTGTAAGATTTTGAGATGTTGTCACCTTGAGGTGTGATAAACAGAATGTCTGCCCCTGAGCCATGCCTAGTGTATGAACCATCAAAGTATAGTTTCCATGGTTGTGCTAATGTGATCATGAATATCTCTTCATCTGGAAAATTGGAAATGGGAGGATGATTGCCTATGAGTGGTGCATCGGCCAACTGATCTGCGATAACTTGACCTTTGATAGCTTTACGATCCACATACTTGATGTCAAATTCACTTAGAATCATCACCCATTTGGCCAAGCGGCCTATCAATGCTACTTTGCTGAGTAAGTATTTGAGAGGATCAATCTTTGCAATGAGTTGTACTTTGTGTGTTAACAGATAGTGCCTCAGTTTAGTGGCTGCCAAGATTACTGCTAGGCAAGCTTGCTTAATAGGTGTGTAATTGAGTTCATAGCCGACTAGTGTGTGAGAGATGTAGTAAACAACACACTTTGTGCCTTCTGCATTGTGTTGAGCCAATAATACTCCCAATGTTGTATTTGTTGCTGAGATATAGAGCAATAGAGGCTTATTTGGATCTGGTGGAATCAATAATGGTGTATTCATGAGATAATCTTTAAGCATCTGGCATCCCACTGAAAGTGGATGTTCTTGTGTAGTAGGTGTGTAAAAGGATGGCACTTATCTACCAATTGTGCAATGAATCTTCAGATGGACTGTAGCCGCCCTTGTAATGTCCTTAGTTGACTGATGTTCTTTGGTGGTGGCATGTCCATGATTGCTTTGACCTTTGCTGGATCGACCTCAATGCCTTTGCTTGAGACAATGTATCCTAGAAGTTTCCCTGAGGTTACTCCAAAGACACATTTCTTTGGGTTGAGTCGAACATGATATTGTTCTAGTCTATCAAAAAATTTCTCTAATATGTCTAGATGATCTTCTCTTGTGAGTGATTTTGCCAGTAAGTCATCAACATAATCTTCCATTATGGTATGCATCATATCATGGAAGATAGTGGTCATTACCCTTTGAGAGGTCGCTCCTGCATTCTTGATACGAAAAGGCATTACATTCTAGCAGCATGTTCCCCATGGACATGTGAAGGCCATCTTATGTTGATCTTCTAGTGCGATCTTTACCTGGTTGTACCCTGAAAAGCCATCCATGAGTGAAAGCATGGCATGTCCTGCTATTAGGTCCACTATTATGTCGATGTTTGGTAGGGGGAAGTTATCTTTAGGACATGCTTTGTTCAAATCTCTGAAGTCAGTACAGATACGGATATCCCCATTTGGTTTGCTAATGAGCACAATATTGGAGATCCAATCTGCATAATCAATTGGTCTAATGAAACCAACATCCAGGAGTTTCTTAAGTTTTGCTTTAACTAATACCACAATTTGGGGATGCATCTTGCGAAGCTTCTACTTTACAGGCTTGGCTCCTTCTACTACTATGAGGTGATGCATGACTAAATCAGGATCAAGCCCAGGTATGTCTGCATATGACCATGCGAAGTTGATCTGGCATTGTTTGAAGAATTCGACAAACTTAGGTTGCTCTTCTGGTGTTAAAAGAGATTCCAGATGTATGTGGTGAGGAGTTTCAGGATTCCCCACATTGTATTCTTTTGTTTCCTTGATCAGAATTGTTGATCTTTCCTATTGTGTACTAGAGGGAAGAATGTCAAACCTTTCATCCTCAAGCGCCTCAGAGAGATTTTCACCATTGGATACGCTCTTTCTTTTTACTTTTGTGGGATCAAGCAGTGCCACAGTGTGGTTTCCACTGGAAGATCCATGTTTTATTGTTATATTTTTGCAGCTGAAAGGTTTGGCATCTGCCCCAAAGTATGTTGCACTATCAAGTTCTATGGTGAATCTAGCTTTGTTTTCCCCACTTGGTATGTTATCCTATAATTCCAAGAAGTCAATGATTGCCTCATCATTTTGGAAGTGGTCAAGGCATGGGGAATTAGGTTGGTTCCATTCGATGAGTTCAGGATGGATAATGGGCATTACTTCATCGATTAGGTTAAGTTCATTAGATGTGTCAGTGAGGGTTAAGATGTTGTGGTGAAGGTCATTGATGGTACTCTCCCTATTAGAATCAAGCATAGGATGTGACGTAGGGTCTGTGGAAGATGTTTCCATCTCAGGAACCCAAGAGGTCTTTATCTGTGCTTCTCCGTAAACAGGGATGTCTTTGCAGAGTGGAGGTAGTGATGTGTCTTCCTCATCTAAAGTATTAAGCTGGATGAAATCAAATTCTCATTCATGTGAGTTAGTCTCTGGGTCGCTTTCCAATATCCGATTACTATACCATACTGGGATGTCCTTTGAGTTAAACACTGCAGGTGTGATCGGTTTTGTAGATGAAATGATTGGTGCTACAGGAAGGATTATGGGGATCAATGAATCCGATACAGGGAGTATTGGTAGTCTTGACTCTGTTGCTTCTGCTGGAACTGTTGGTGTCATAGATACTATTGTGGGTTCTGATACCGTTGTTGTTGCTAATGGTGCTATTGATGTTATTGTTGTTGCTGATGGGATCGTTGGTTTGATTGGTGGGATGAAGGGTGTTGTAGATGGTTTTGTTGGGATTTTTAGCCTCGATGGGGCCATTGCCATGGTGTTTGATGATGCTTTTATAATCAAAGGTGACCTCTTTGTAATAGGCTGATATAGTGGGTGGTTGGGTTTTCCTTTGAATCTGAGTTTAGGAAGGATCTCCTTTTGAAAGCCTAGTCCTGTATTATCCTTGGGCTTTAATTCCGGCTATAGCGGTTCATGTCTTCCTTGCTTACAATGCCCTAAAGCACTTTGACCATCATATCCCATTCTTTGCATAATGAGAAGGCCTTTGCCATACTGATCTGTGGGAAGCTTAGCTTGCGGAATATTGATGGTGATGGGATCTTTATAGATCCATTCTACTAAGTCCTCATCTCTTGTTTCTTCTTCTTGACTCTTTCCCAGGATGAATGGCGTCAAAGGACATGTTGGCTTGTCTAGTGGCATTTGAAGTAATCATTGAGGTTTACCATGTGTTCTAGGAGAAGCAGGCATTTGTCCCACACAAAAGAGTTGGCTCAAATTGTATTCCCCAGGACCTTCCTCTACTATTTTCATCTTGAGCTTTTCTTGCATAGGTATAGTGGTGTTTGAACTGGCAAGAGAGGCTGGACTTATGTATGATGTGGAGGAGATGGCTTCTCTATTGTTAGGAATGGTAATCTCTGGTTGATGACTGATATTATGACAATATGCAAAGGGGTTTGCACCTCCCAAGATTGTGATCTCTACCCCATTATGCGGGAACTTGATACACTGATGGTAGGTGGATGGAACGGCTTGCATGGCATGTATCCAAGGTCTTCCTAACAATAAATTGTATGGCAGAGGAAGGTCCAGAACTTGACAGATGATGTGTTTCACCATAGGGCCCACTCGGATTGGTAGCACTACAGCGCCTTTGGATGAACGCTCTGTATCATCATAGGTTTTGATTGTGATCTTCTTGTGGGGATCCACTGATTCAATTGCATATCCCAAAGCTATGACTAATTGTAGAGTACAGATATTCAGGCCCGCTCCATTGTCAATCAAGACCCGCTTGATCCTATGTTGGTTGATAAACCCTTCAATATGGAGTGAGGCGTTATGAGGTTGTTGGAAGGAGGAGTTGTCACTTTTTCTAGAAAGTGAGACAAGGTGATGATCTCATATTTCTGACCATGGCTTGGAACTGATCTATATTTAGGTTTGCAAGGACTGATGCCTCTTGGAGAGCTTGATCCAAGATTGTTTTATGGGATGGAGATAGGCGCAATAGCTCTAAGATAGATATCAGTGTGGGTGTTTTGTTTAACTGTTCCACAAGGTTATACTTCTTTGGGATAGATGGGGTGCCTTGTGGAGCTGCTTTTATGGTAATCTTGTTGCGACGTGTAACAACATTGCAAGTGGAGCTGGGATTTTTGATGGTTATAGTTGCAATTTGTTCACTAGCATTGCATAGGTGATTCACAATGTAATTATACGCGGCTTGTGTATAATTCGTAGTATCTGTGTTTCTCCCTGAAGTGGAAGGACCCCTTTGATCATGTGATGGAAGTGGATTTTTAAACATGAGATGATCATTGTTTGTTGTCTTTAGGTCATGTCCTTCGATTTCAATTTCACCTTGGTTAATAAGATCCTGAAAAAGATCTTTCAATCTATGACAATTGCTTGTCTTATGCCCTTTTCCTTGATGGAAATCGCAATGTTTAGTATCCCTCCACCATGAAGGTTTGACTTGAGGTTCATAATTTGATGTTTTAGGTAAGGTTACCAGATTTTGAGAAACCAACAATCGTAACACTGTTTCAATGGGTTCCCCTAAGGGAGTGTATGTTCGCTTTGGTTTTTGTTGACACTGTCTAGGTTCATCTTGAGATGTGATGTGGCCTTGATTTGGAGGAGCAACTGTGTTAGTCTTAGGTGGGGGATTCTGTCCTACAAATTGAACTATAGGTTGTGCACTTTTGATAGTTCTTGCATCCACAACTCCGTCGTTCACGACATTTTTGTTTTTGTTCCAGAAGCTTGGTTTGTCACTATTGAAGCATGGGCAAGGGCAGTCCTTTGGTTCATTGTAGATTTTGATAAGTCCTTTCTTGATGAGAGCCCGCTCACATTTTAAGCCTTTCGTGATCATGTCATTGAAAGAGTCTGTGTCTTTTATGTCGAGGTGAAACTCCATTTCGTCATTTAAGTTGGAAATAAATATTTCCACTAGTTCTTGTTCAGGTAACTGAAGAGAACGTCTGCTAGATATTTTACACCATCGTTGCAGAGAGATTGAAAATAGCTCACCCAGTTTTTGTTTAGTGTTACATAGATCAGCCATGGTGATATCACGTTCAATGTTGTGTGAGTAATGTGCCAAGAATTTCTAGACTAACTCTTCAAATGTCCTAATGCCACCTGGTAATCGGGAAAACCATGATGTGGTTGTTCCTCCCAAGCTTTGGGGAAAAATGCGCATTAGGTGTGTATCCTTGTATGCCACTTCGAGGCAAGCTGAATGGGATTCTCTAACATGATCATGAGGATCTCCTTTTCCTCTATACTTTTTGAACTTGGGTGTTTCAAACCCTCACGGAAAAGGTGGCATATGAAGATTCCTATCAAAGGGATAGGGACAAATGTCATTGAGTGAAAATTGACTTGTTTTTACACCACTATGAAGCTGTTGGGCGAGATTTTCAACTTGTTGCCGCAACATTTCTATGTCATTTAGAGGAGGAGGAGGTGGGGGATTACCTTGATGAAAGTTGTATCTAATGTGTTCTCGACCTCTTTCATCCTCATTACGACTTTGGCATTCTGATGCTTGTCTTAGTTGTGCAACATCGAAGTCAGAGGGTAGTTTAGCGCCTTCTTGAGCAAGTCTTAAAAAGTGAGCATCAGCATTACTCTTGAGTATCTCATCAAAAAGTCTATTGAAGAGAGGGTTGTGTTGTGCCCTTTCTATTGCCGCAGGAGTAGGAGTGCCTGGATTTTCATCATTTACATTTCCTCCAAGGGCTTCTTGGAACTCATTGATATTTTCTTCCTCTTCCTCTTCAATTTCTTGTTGTCTAGATCGTGATATGGTATGAGCCATTTTGTTTATAAGTTTTTTGTTGAAGTTGGGTGAAATGATGATGAGTTTTTGATGAAATGAGAGATTTATGGTTGGTGTGGTGTGTTGCATATGGATCTCTAGCACTTCAAAGGTGTGTTGAGAGTTGGAATGGAATTGATGAGATATGAATATGATAACGGATGAAATGTTTAACTTCAATAAAAGCTTTGTGTCACATATGGGATAAATTCTTCCTCTTCTCTTTCAGGAGTTGGTGGTTCTTCCAGAGCTACGTTATATGTGATGCAAATGTCTTGAAAGAAGTCAGGATTTATCTTCCCTCCTTTTTTTTTGTGATAACTCAAAGCTCGATATTGTGTAAAAGCTCTGCGGTTCAATGACTCTGGATCAAATTCGTTTGATTTCCCTTGAAGATAAAGATGCATGTGATGTAAGAAGGCTCTATGAGAGACAAAAATTTGTCTATTAAGATAGAATAATTTCCTCCTTTTGATAAGAGTCTTTGAGCTCAATGGTCTTTTTTTCAAGTTGATGTGTTGATGAAGATTCTTCTTTCTCAAGATGTGAAGAATGGTCATATAGTTTGATACTCTTGCTCTTTGTTTTTTATCTTTTGTTGGTGTTTCGAAATGTTTATGTTAGATGAATACTTGTTCTTGGAATTTGATTTTTGATTCTTTCTTTGACAAGAAAACAAAGCAAGCACACAAACATAAGAATGTTGCCTCAAAAGGCACAAATAAGTATGGGTCTAGATCAACCCAATCCTATGACTTTTTATGACCCTTTTCCTTTAAGTGTATTTTTAGGTGTGTTTCCAAAGCCTGAAGTCGGCTCAATTTGCACTGGTCTTGACTAAAAATGAAAACACTTCAAACACTCTTTATCCCTAAGGTCAAATGGCTAGTTGCGATAAATTCAGCCCACATCTTGATATTTCTTCGACTTTGGTACTACATACCTTATGAATCCCGTCGTGGTAGGTAAGGATGTGATATATTAAGTCTTGCATGAGCATAAGAAATAGATGATCCGTATGATGGGGGAGTCATCACTTTCATCAAGCCACAAGTGAATTTTCAAAAAGCTATGTTTCTACTCAAGGAAATATGTATGGTGAGTATCTTGGAAGAAAAACCATCTATGCTCTTGCACTGAATTGTATCACAAATATCCTCAATGAATAGAATGGGTGAGCTACTACTTAAAGGTGTTTAGTAATGTTCGATGTTTTTGGACATAAGTTCATTCTGCAGTGACTCACTTAAGAGCCTTGTAACTTGTGGTGGGGCCCATTTGTCCTTTCGGCAAGTTACATTGTAGGAACAACTATACCCAAGGCTATAGCTTTCACTCTCACCTGATTTCTATAGCGGCTCGAAAGATTTACCGCGTGAGGTCGTTCCCAAGAGTGATGTGTCCCTTGGCAGGCCTTTCTTAAAAATATAAAACTTGAGTGTTACTAACACTTTTCTCTTGCATCTAGGACCACGAAAGCCAAGGGAGAGGATAGTGTGTGTTAGAAGTAGGACCACTCGACAAACTCTTTTACACAAGTGTGCCAAACACAAAATACACTTGTTCTTTTTAGCTTGTCATTACAATGATGTTTTATCTATTTGGAGATGTTGCTCCAGCAACCATGATGTTATTTTTAACTTCCAAAGCAATGTGTTTGAGTAAACTAGAATTTGAAATCTTGGTCAACTCAAATTGAAACACATATGCATGAAGTAAATTGTTTTGCAAAATAAAACAAGTTGATTGTTCTTTTTAGTTGCCCAAAAGTGGAAGTGTGGATTGTGAATTCTTAGTTTGATGCAAGAAATAAAATTCTGTCTTGTTGATTTTAAGCACCAAAAGGAAAATGAATCCTAATCTTGCAAAAAAAAAGCAAATTTGGTTTGGAGTTTTTGTGGTTCTTTTTAATTTTGAACAAGTGTGGTTCTTTTTAGAGCTCCAAATGAAAAGATAGGGTGAATTTTTAAAACCCAAATCAAAGTGTAGTTTATTTTTAACCAAAAAGAAAGTGAGTTTATTTTATCCCAACTTGAAAGACAAAGTTAGCAATAAAAAAAATTTACTTCCTAAGCTAAAAACCACTAAAAATTCTTATTGTAGGGGTTAGTCAAAACCTGCACAAAAGAGAATAAGTTAGAAAAATGCGCATGTTTGGGGGACTTCCACAAGCCTAATATTTTTGGTTTTTTGGTTACAAGGAAAAAAAATTACAACATTCTATTACAATAGCGCTATTCTGTGTGCAAACAGAAGCGCTACTTAACACAAACACGCTAAAAGGAAGACAAAAGCGCTAAAATAGGATATTTGTGCAGCAGGTCAAAAGCACTAAAACCTAAACAACAATGCTAATTAAAAGACAATAGCACTAGAATATATGCAAAAACGCTAAACTTTGGACAATAGCGCTATTGTGTAAACAAAAGCGCTAAACTACTAAATGACAATAGCATTGGAACGCGAACAAAAGCGTCGAAACGCGACCTGTGTGTCAAGCTAAACAGTCAAACAAGTTAGTTTTGTTATAAAAAAAGTTTTTGCGTGTTCGATTCATGTAGGGTTCACCAAATGATGCTCTGTGAAATGGGGGAAGGTTAGACCAGAACTTGTGGTCGTATAACACACAAAAACACAAGAAATCGTTAGTGTTTAATCACCCAAAAACTAATCTAAGCAGGCATATCAAAAGAGAGACCAAAAACATGAAGAAATATTTAACTAGGAAAGTAAATATAATGAGACATCTCCAAATGCCTCCTAACATGCTCTTAGCTCCATCTCCTTTGTTCCTCTCCTCTCCAAGTTCCAAACTAGTGTAGCTCTCAGCAACTTTTTGCACTATGGATGCTTATGGAGGTTCAAGATTGAAATGTTTACTCTAGAATGCTATGCAAAATGTGAAGAAAAGCTAATATTAGATGCTATGATGCTAAAATGATTTATTTTAGGCCAAAATAACAAGATATTAGTGATTTATGCTAAATGCTCTTTAAAATTCTCTATAACTTAGATGCATACAAGTTTTCAGGATCTGGATTATGAAGAAATGGGCTCTATTTATAGGAAAAATGGAGCAATGGATGGTTGAGATTGAGTAATCTCAACAAGGATCAGGATTGAATGATATTCAATCCATGTGAGGACTTTCAACCCAATCCTAGGATGACAAGTGTTAATATGAGATAGGTTGCGAGGAGAGGGAATAAGCATTAAATGCTTGACATGACCTGAAGGTTAACTTGGGAGTTAAGGTCAAGGTTGGGTTGAGTGGATAAATTCTTTATTCAAAGAATAAAGCTTTTATCCAATGGATAAACTCTTGTGCAAGGGTTAAAGGGATAACCATGGTCAAAGCAATAAATGCTTGAGGAGACACATGAGTCACATGAGGGTTGAGTTAAGGGTTAAAGTCCTTAACCATGGGTGCAAGTGGAATTAACCATAAATGGTCATGTAAGAGCCATTAGTGGTTTGGAAGACTTTGGAGGTTAAATTGTTGAACACACAAAGCATTTAATGCTTTTCAAAGACTTTGAAGTCTTTGAGAAGTGACTCCAAGTTGCTTAGGAATGTGACAATAATTAGGGGATGGATTAGGTTAATTAGGAAGGGTTTAGAAGAATCTAGAAGGGATTTAGGAGTGCCAGTGGATTTGGTGGGTGAGGGAAAATAGGATTTTAATTCAAATAAAATTAATTTATTTCAACTTGTGGTTGCAACTTGCATTTGTAGGAAAATGCAAGTGGGGGGGGTTAATGATTTAAATAAATGTTTTATTTAATTTATTTAAAAGAGGAAAGGGGATTAAATTGAATAAATAAGATTTATTCATTTAATTGATTTGTGAATTTGGTTTAATGAATTAATTAAAATAAATTGAATAATTTATTTAATTAATAGGAGAATATTTTGAAGATGAATTAATTAAATGTTAATTTAATTAACTGATGGCTAGTGGATTTTTAATCAAATAAATACAAAATATTCATTTAATTAAAATGGACAAATTTATGTGACTACATATATATGTGTGTGTGTGTGTATCTGTATATACATATATATATGTGTGTATATACATATATATGTGTGTATATGAATATATACATATATACATATATATATACATAGATATATACATATATGTGTATGTATGTATGTATGTATGTATGTATGTATATGTGTGTGTATATACGTATATATATACACATACATATATACATATGTGTATATATATACATATATATATATGTATACATGTATATATATATATATACATATACATATACATATACATATACATATACATATATATATATATATAAGTGTGTGTGTGTGTGTGTACACACACACACATATATATATGTGTGTGTAAGTATATATGTATGTATGTATGTATGCATGCATACATATATACATACATACATACATCCATACATACATACATACATGTGTGTGCGCGCGTGTGTATCTTTGTGTGTGTGTGTATGTAAGTGTATGTATGTATGTATATATATGTATATGTATGTATGTATGGGTAAGTGCACCAAGATGGGGGACCAAAAAGTTGTCAATTTTCTTTTTGCCCAAACAAAGTCATCTAGTGCATGCCAAATAGGGTGCTCACCATATTTGGTGTGCACCAATAGTTTTGGTATGCTAAACCCAAGGTTTGGTCATGTCAAACCTATTTGGCGTGCACCAAATTTGCCGCTAGCCAAATGTCTAGCATTGGAAAATTTTCTCTCTCTCTCTCTCTCTCTCTCTCTCTCTCTCTCTCTCTCTCTCTCTCTCTCTCTCTCTCTCTCTCTCTCTCTCTCTCTCTCTCTCTCTCTCTCTCTCTCCTAATAAGAATATACATATGAAATATAACATTTAAGTATAAGTCACATTTTAATATGTATTTTTTCTCTCTTAAGTTATATTTTATTTATGTATTGGCAAGATGTTTGAGAGTGATTTCAGATCTGTAGAAGTTATAATGTAGATTATAGGTTTTAGATGATCATTTAAACTTGCAGACAATCAAATTTTAGTATTTAGCATGCTTCTATCAACATTATCTCACTCTCTCTATGTCATTGTGTTTATCTCCCCCAAACCTAAACCTATAGATCTCTCTCCATCACTCTTCCTCTATCCCACTCTCTCTCTCTCTCTCTCTCTCTCTCTCTCTCTCTCTCTCTCTCTCTCTCTCTCTCTCTCTCTCTCTCTCTCTCTCTCTCTCTATGTACACGTGTCTCCCCCTTACTACCTTTATTTCTCTAGTTCTCTCCCACCTTCTCTCCCTTTGTACCTCACCTTCATTCCTTAACCCCATCTCTATCCCTTCCTCCCTCGCTCTCTCTTTTTCTCTCTCCCCCACTTATTGTTTATCTCCCCTCTCTCTTTTTGCATTCTCTTGATCTCTACTTCTCCCTCCCACCTTCTATCTCTCCCCATCCCTAGGTCTCTCCTTCCCTCTATCTTTACCTTTCTACCTCTCCATCCCTGTCTCATTACCCACCTCTCTCCCGATCTATCTCTCTCACCTCTATCTTTCCCCATAAGCATCTCACCTCTCTCTCCCCAAGCTCTAGGTCTCTTCCCTCTCTAGTTATTTTCCTCCCTATCTCCTTACCCCTCTTTATCTCTTTGTGAACATCTCTCTCTCCCTCGCCTCTCTACATTACCCTTCTCTAGTTCTCTCCCACCCTCTCTCCTTCTCTACCTTTTCTTCCCTCCTTACCCCCATCTCTATTCATGCCTCCCTTCCTCTCTCTTCAATTTCCCTCTCTCTCCCCATCCCTCCATATATACCTCTCTCTACCTCTCCCTCCCTATCTCATTGTCCACCTCTATCCCCCTCTATCTCTCTCCCTAAGCCCTAGGTCTCTCACCTCTAGACATGGAGAGACTAGGTGAGAGAGAGGGAGAGACTTGAGAGAGGGAAGGGAGGGAGAGGATGAAAGAGAGAGTGTGGGTGGGAAGGGAGGGGATGAGGGAAAGAGAGAGAGAGACCTAAGAGAGAGAGGGGCAAAGAAAGAGAGAGGGGAGGTTGATGGAAAGAGACAGAGAGACTAGAGAGAGAGGAAGAGATGGAAAGAGAGGGGGAGACTAGAGAGAGAAAGTGAGAGAGATGGAGGGAGGAATGGAGGGGTTGATGGAGAGAGAGAGAGAGAGAGAGTAGTGGGAAAGAGCCCAAGTTAGAGAGAGGGATGGAGGAATGGAGGGGTTGAGAGAGAGGGAGAGAGAGAGTGAGAGAGAGAGAGAGGTTGATGGAAAGAGAGGGGGAGGCCAAAGACAGAGAGGGAGGAAGATGGGGGGATAGAGGGAAAAACTAGAGAGAGAGACTAAGTGTGAGGGAGGGAGGGAAAGAGAGGGATAGACCTGAGAGAGAGAGAGAGAGAGAGAGAGAGAGAGAGAGAGAGAGAGAGGGGGGGGGGGAGGGGGAATGCAGAGAATAAGAGGGAGAGACCAAAGAGATAATGTTAATACAAGCAAGTTGATTACTAAAATTTGACTAAGTTTAAAATTTATTTCAATATTCCAAAAACTAGAATCTACATTATAACTCCTAGAGATCTGAAACCACTCAAAAACATCTTGCGAATATATACATAAAATATAACTTAAAGTATAAAAAAGACATCTTAAAATATGAGGTTTATACTTAAATGTTATATTTAATGTATATATTGCATTGACGAATAGAGTGAGGGGGAAAGAGAGAGATTGAAAAATTAATGCAATACATTTGGCATGCACCAAACTTAAATAATTCATCCTTTGAATTTAGCTCACACCAAATTTCATGCATGTCATATTGGCGTGTCCCAAAGTAACTGCATTGGGAAAAACCAAGCCTTAGGCTTGGATTTTCCTTGGGCATCCAACCCAAAGGCTTAGACATCCTTTTGAGGCTTGAGACATGTTTGTCTGCAAACATGCAAAACTTTCATACATTTTTGTGTGTGCTCTTTGTTGGGTTTGCACATGTTTCAATGTAAACAAAAATAAATGCCATGATAGCGTTAAGCTCTCTATTAGCTATCCAACCATATAATTATTTTCACATTTTGATTATGTTAAGGTGTTCATCTCTAATTTCTTTTGTTAGTGTGATCACTTTTTGTCAAAAAACAACATGTCATATTTTGGGCATAGATTTTTACTCATTCATCGAATTTTGAAACAAATTACATTTTTAGAAACTAGACTCCATTCTACAAAAAAAAAAATTATTTATTTTTTTATTAGTTTTCACAAATTTTGGGGGGGAGAAAGCTCAAATTTATATTTTTCAGGATGTGTCCACTTTGAAAATTAGTAAAAAGTCAATATTCATTAAAAAATTAGCTAGAAAATCTAGCATAAACTACATGGTGCTAGCTAATTTCTCATAGGAGTGATTTTAGAAATTCCAAAAAAAAGTGGACATTTTAGGGGGAGCACACTAGGGGCTATGTTATTTTTTTGAAAAAACTAGGACCACTTTGTGTGCTCCCCCTTTTTGAAACCATTAATCTCCACCATTTGAAAAAAAAAATAGTAGTTTAGAAAGTAGACTCGGGGCACTACAACTCTTGTTATTGCTATATCTGCACATTTTGAGTGTATCTATCTTCATTTTCTTGTCAAAGTTCAGACTTTGTTGATTTCAGGAAAAAAGTGGCATCTTAAGTGTAGATGAGGGCTACACATAGATCATTATGAGGCAATGTAATTGTAACTATTGTTATTGTATTTTAGACACTCCTTATGGAGGGTGATGTAAATTGGATTAATGTAATTTGTATTCATGTAATCCTAGAGTACTTCTTAGGTAGTTTGGCGTTGGTACCAACTACTCTCATGTGGATGTATGAACTATCTTATCATTTGTTAAAAAGGTTATCATATGAACACTTGATTTGGTGTTTAAAATGAGCCTAGTGATAGATGTAGTGGTTCATGTTTTACGTAATGTTATCATTATCTCAATTATGATTTATTCATCTTAGATCATGTTAGGAGAGTTGCACAGTAGTGATGTTACATAACTTATAAGAGGACTTTAGTTTCTATACATGTTTATCTTCTACTTGTGCATTTATAATGATTCATTTGTGATGAGTTATTAATGTGATGCATTATGTTATTTTTTTAAATATTGCTATGTTATTTTTGTTGTTAGTTGTTAGTTGTTAGTTGTTAGTTGTTAGTTGTTAGTTGTTAGTTGTTAGTTGTTAGTTGTTAGTTGTTAGTTGTTAGTTGTTAGTTGTTAGTTGTTAGTTGTTAGTTGTTAGTTGTTAGTTGTTAGTTGTTAGTTGTTATTTCTCTGAGCTTCCTTAGTGGGGTGTTACATTGTGCACTTCGGGCTCAAACATAGGTTTCCATCATGTTCACAACATCCCAAAACCTACACATTACCTATTAGTTCATTACAATCTAAGCTATTGAGTTTTGAAAGTTTTTTCTTGTGGGCACATATTTTGAGGAAAGATATGTGGTCAATGAAAATCTAGGCACTTTGGAGAGAAATGGACCTGACCATTGTGTTCGCAACATCCAAAGACCTCCAAATCCACTCTCATTTTGTCAAAATTTGTGAAGCTTATTTTCTGGGTCTTTTTCTTGAGGGTATGCATTTCGAGGAAAGAAGGTTAGTAAAAAATATGGACACTTTGGTGTGAAACGAATCTCGCCATCACACTTGCAATGGCCAAAAACCTATAGATTGATTATTCAATCACTAAAATATGAGCAAGTGACTTATTTGGGGCATTTTTTTGTGTGCACATTTCCCAAAAATTTATTTGTATAGATTTGTATAGTCGTTGTCACAAGAGTAGAGAATATTTTATCACCATTCAAGGAATAGTTTTTAGCTAATTTTTTCTAATGTCATTAGTCTAACTACTAACATCATCATATGTGCTTGCCCTTCAACCCCTTTGCCTTTTTTACCTACATTCAATAAAATCATTATAACTTGGTAATACAAGTTGAAATCATGAAAATGAGATATCATTGGAAAGCTAGTTGTAGTGCCGATTCAATGGTGTTATTTTGGATTGTTGATTCTACTCTAATTGGTCATACTATGCCTATGAAATTAGATTTTTTAGTTTTAAGATTTTCAGGTCATATCGTGCTTATCTAGATTCTATTTTTTGCAAACAAGTGGGCACTAAAAAGCTAGTGGAGTCCTCTATGCATATATCAGGTCCATTTTTCTAGAATTTTCATCATATCTACTATTTTATTAGATCTTAGATCTAGTCGTTTTGGGTTCCTTTCTTGGAAAACATGTAAATTAGTTGATTTTTTTTGAGATTCGAGTGAATTTTTTTGGCATTAAGAGGACCTTTATTGTTGTATCAATCCATTTCTATATTTCTTCATTCATTTATACTGGATCTAAATCATATTATTCCTTTAACTCCATTCAACTACTATAGTTAGAAAAAACAAATAGAGATTAATCTAAAGAAACAGGAACCTTATACAAAGTGACCATGGGTACAAAACTTGAGCTTATAAGTGTTGTTGAGAAGAGAAAGTGGTTCAATGGGTGTAATGAGGCTTTTGGGATATTATGCATGTTTATATCTCAAGATCTTCTCTTTCATGTCAAGTCTTACACTACACCCCATCAGATCTAGACTGATTTGGAGTCCTTGTTTGGGAAGCAAGATGCATTGAGGGGATTTCAATTGGATAATGAACTTATAGGATTGAATCCTACATATTGTGATAGCATCTAAGACTTCTTCACCAAACTCAAGTCTCTCATATTGCAGTTGCAGTGGTATGGTATTCAGAAGGAGGACTCTTGGTTGATTCTCTCTATCCTTTCCAAACTTGGTCTTGATTATTCAATCTTTGTTTCTACCTTTTATGCCACCAAAGATGCATTAGGTTCCAGGTACACTATGCCTTCACTTGATGAGTTTACTTCTCAACTCACTCGTTAGAAAAAAAAATTGTTTAAATAGGTTGATTGAAGTCTATGAAATCACAAACTCTTATTATATTCTAGAGTATTAAAGATTAGAAGGTTTCACATGGCAAAGAAAATAAATGGAAACACAAGGATTCCAAGTCATATGAGCATCCCAAGGACACACACTCACATGAGCCTTTGGATTCTTCTTTGTCTTATAAGAGGTCACCATCAATTAAGGATAAGCCAAAGTGTGCATATTGAACTAAGAAAGGACATGATGAGCATCAATGTTATGCAAATCAAATTGATGAGTTGACATATCTTATTCACAAGAATTATATCCATCTACCTTTATCTAGTTCATCCTCTTCTACCACTTCAAGATCTACAATTTTTGGGTCAACTTCTATGGCATGTGGAAAAGACAAAATGAAGGGTCATGCTCTCTTTGTATCCACACATCTTTAGTCTAGCGAGTGGCTTCATCTATGGGTATGTTCTCTTCATACGAGCCTTGCACTTTACCATACATCTTGATGGGTAATAACACTTATATGATTGTTTATGGGAGGGGTTATATTGAGGTTGATGATGACACATTTAATGATGTACCATGTGTTCCTTCTTTATCATCCAATCTCCTTTCTATATATTAGATTACTCACAGCGGGTAGGGTAAGACAATAGAGTTCACACCTTATTCAATTCTTATCAAAGATTTACATGGTAGAGAGCTTATTGTAGTTGGTAGCGATGATCATGCATCTTGTGTATATGAGTTATCCTATTTTGCACCCATTTAGCATGTATTTCTATTGACTAGTCCTAACTCTCATGAATCGAGAGTGGATCAAAAATATGAGGAGAGATTTGGTCACTTGAACCTATGTTTACTTCAGCCATCCACCGTGGTTCTTGAGACTTATGTTATGCCTCCTCCTCCACCTCTTGTTTCTTCATAGATCGGTTTAGTTCAATAGGTAAATAGTTCCCTTCTAGTTTCTTAAATGTAGGATGAGTACTTTTCAAATATTGTAGGCTTGTTTGATACATCACACACTCTAGAAATTGAGGACATTCTTGAGGATCTTCACTTCCTCTTTGATGGAAACTTGAGTATTCTTATCCTCCCATATTCAGTTCCTTCAAAGGTTGTTCATCGGGTATCTTCACAATTGTCTGGATTTTCTTCATTTCATTTAGCATCTTATGATTCAAACATGTGGATAATTGTGCAATCTTCTATAGAACACATCATGACTTCTCCTTTCATGGAGTTGCTTCTACCTTGGCCATTGGATTTTTTTCTTCCCATGGGGAGGAACATGGTTTTCCACTCTTGGATCTTCATTAACATTCATCCTTGAGCCTTCATTTTCAGCATTGGAGCTTCTCTCATATGAGAGATATATCATCTCTTATTTTCTCTCTTATGGGGGGGATATTGATTGTACTTATGTGATGGATTCAATAGTTGGGGGGACATTTGGAGTCATTCATGCTTAGTCACACATGTACTCTATTTTATTTCTTTTTCTCTCTTTTGGAGAGGAGTTTTATCCCATTGGTTTTTTCTCTTTTTCTCCATTTGTGAGAGTTGCATTGTTCATACATGGGTACCTAATCAAGCCTTT
The DNA here is from genome assembly GCF_030272615.1 of Cryptomeria japonica. Classification (NCBI taxonomy): domain Eukaryota; kingdom Viridiplantae; phylum Streptophyta; class Pinopsida; order Cupressales; family Cupressaceae; genus Cryptomeria; species Cryptomeria japonica. Next base: position 94,157,673 of record NC_081409.1, on the reverse strand, counting down.
TCTACCAAGACTCATTCATACTTGCATCTTTGCATTCATCATTATCTCTTTAGCTTATCCCTAAGTTAATCTTAAGGGGGTGTTAGATTAATTAAGACATTATCTAATTATTTAATTAAATAGGTTCTTTAATTACTTTATTCATTTAAGCTAAACTCAGGTGTTTTTTCCTTTTATTTAATTAGGCTAATAATAGCTTAAATTGTCTCATTCATTATGATTGTGACACTTGGCACTAGCTAATTAAATCTAGCTTTAAGGTTTGTATCTATGGTTTCATTCATCCTTTTTGTAAGGAGTCATTCATTCATTGTAATCATTATTATTTTTTGTAATCAGTACAAAATTCTCAAGTTGTTGAGCATATTATTCTTGCTTGATCTCCATATTATGACAGCTAGTGTGCTTGCATATGTGGTGCAAGAGCACCTAGTTTTGCTTATACTCTCCATTTTCAGTATTTTCATGCTTAAGTGTTTGTGAGTCCTGTAATAGGTTTTGAATGTTGTTATAGGTTGTTTTTATTCATTTCATGTTTGATCTCATTTTGTGTTTGAGAGATCAAGTTTTGCTTCTTAAGGTTTGAGTTGTCAGTTTTGTGCTCCTAGGCCAAATAAGGCTAAAAAGTGGAAAATCGCCTTATAGGCTTCACCATGCTTTGGAAAACATTGAAACATGTTTAGAAAGTGTTTTGAATCATTCCTAGGTGATTTTGTAAGGTTGGTTGAGTTAGGTTGCTCAAATTGCCACTTGGAGCAACAAAAGTTGTCATTCTTGCTTGTAAAAGTTGTCATTTTGGACACATTTTTGTAAAAGGAAGACAAAAATGCCTTATGTCCATATAGGACTTGCTAACTACCTCAAAATGCTATTTATATTCCTCCCTCTTCTTGATATAGGGTTGGATTTTGTATTTTCTATCAAAATCAATTCAAGAGCAAGCAATTTTTTGGCTTTTTCTCATGTTTTGTCTCCATTTTGGACAACAGTCCGTACTAGGGCTCCTCATTTCCATAATATACCTTTTGGATAGTGATTGTAATGTATATTCAATTCTCTTAATTTAATTAGATTTCAGATTTTGGTTTTGGAAGTTGGTTTTACAAAATTGTTTTCATTTTGCTCCTTAACTGCCCTGTCAAGGGTTTTGGCCTCCAAAATGTATCAACTTGTCTAAATCTAGGTTTGGGCTCCCATGGGTAGACTTAGACAATTTTTATTGCATGTGTATATTTCCTATTTTGGCTGGGGTTGTGAAAAAGAAGTGCTTTTTAGCATATACTAGGCAAGTTGGAGATGGATTTGGCTATCAATGTGAACAAAAACCAAACTTGTTTGTTCTCAGGGATCAATTTGAGTAAGAAAACCTAAGTCAAAGGTCTACACTAGTCTCCTTGGATTTTTAGTTGTATTTGGAGCTCCAAAAAATGCTTATTTCACCTTGCAAATGTGTCAAGTTGTGGCTGGCAGCAAGTACCCAGTTTTGGGGAATTTAATGTCTTTTTGAATCCAAGGTTGATTGATGAACACATCCATGTTTGGGAATCTTGTAATAGGTGCTAAAAAAATTTATTGGAGGTTGTTACATTTTTTGGTGAAGTCTTCCATGAAATTCTAGCCTTCAAAGTGTAGAAAAATAGTGAATTTGACAGTGACAGTGCATTTAACAGTCATTTTTTTGTTGTATGGCAAGTGTTTGATGTAATCTCATGCAAGGTAGAGTTGGAGAATTGTTATAAATAATGTGGCAGAGGTTCTACAAGATTTTAGAAGCTTGGTTTGTGATTTAAAGGAGACTTCCTTTGTTTCATGTGCAAAACCCTCTTTTCTTGCCTAAAATTGTGGGCAGTCATTAAACCACCTTCTCAGGAGATAAGACCTCAAAAATATTTGAGTTTGGACCTTGTAGACACCCTCCAAGTCAGGTTCCATGATTTTTTTGGCCATCGTTGCACCGTACAAGAAAAAATCACTCTAATTAGGCCTCCACGGGCTAGTAGCCTTTTTTAGCCTGTTTTGACAAAAAGGTGAACCTGATTACTTCAAGGGTGCTAGAACCTTCAAAAAAGTTGAAAGATAGTTGAACACACACAAATGGGCCTAATTCAATCAATTTTGACAGTAAAGACATCATTTTGGGGTGTGGACCTATGGTGGGGGATTTGAGTAACATTGAGGAAGGAAGCTAGAACAAAGTTGTATAACACACAATAGGGTCGTTGTTTGAGGAGAGGTGTGGGTGTTGAAGTTTGATGTTGCCAAACACTAATTGAACACAAAATAAAAAGCATATCCTTGGTTCCACTTGACAAATTAAACCAATTTAGGCTTATTGAGTAACTTCTCACTCAATCTCCCTATCAATATGATTCTTGTCTTATGAGGTTAAATCAATAAATTCTACAAATGTGTCATATGACCTACATGATATTGTGTGTTAAACTCTGAATGGAATTCACTTTCTTGTTTGCAAAATCTATAGTCCTCTCTTTGATGACACTCTCCCTCTCCATTTGGGATGACAAGGTGGATCTTACACCCAACTTAGTAAATCATGACAATAGTTAGCCCATTACATACATAATATTAGAAACATTAAACAAAAATGCTAATAATCATATTTTCTAATCATTAACGAAAAAAAATTCAAGTTGAACATTATGTTCTTATCTAACATCATTCCTATAAAAACACATTCTTACATGTAAGATCATAGACATTTTGACATAAAAGTTGAAAGTAATTGTAGGAAAAAAGGTGGGGTGTAACATAGCCCAAGTTAGTAATGGTCCAAATAAGGTCACCATGTAATAATTAAGAAAAATCCTTACTATGGCTCCATGTGGGGTCCCAATACAATATGGTTAAATGAATTCAAGTATAATAATCATATGTGACATCCTTCTAGATGGAGCACACTGTGCATGGACAAGGCCACATAAAAATCATATTAAATTTAAAAGGTCTACAATAATAATCATAAAATTGCTTTATGCATAATCACTAAATGAATCATTCACACGATAGTTCAAAATATATATCCATTATATCATCATATGGATATAAGCATGAGTCAATTGGTACAATGCTTATGATGGTAATGTGATTCCACCATTTTAGAGTTATGTTATACACAATGTTCTATTATATACAAGAAGGTGACAATCTCCTTATAGCATGATATTGTTATAATTGTTGGCCATCTGGTGAAATTGATTATGTGTTGCATTGATGTTTTGTCATTGATGTCAACACTAGCTATTTGGATGTTTTACCGGCACCCTTCTAGTCCCGGTAGATTGAGTGGTTTTTGGCTAACTTGGATCTGGCATGATCCGGTAGGCTCCAGTATAGTTTGGTGATGGAATTGGCTTGTTCATGATACTTATACTCATATTTGGTTAGTTGGTTTTGGTCTAGTGATCGGATGTTATCCTGCTTGCTTAGAAGATTGGTTTCTAGTTCTGACGAGGGTTTCATCGGTTGAGATTTTGGTGGTGATCTTTGATGAATTGCATAAGTGGTGTTGGTGCAACTTCTGGTGGAGTTTCAGGATGTTGTTGGTGATCATGTTCGAGACTTGGCAGCTGGAGATCATTGCTGAAGCATATGGACCTATACTGGGTCCCGATTGATCTAGGTTATGGACTAGCTTTAATGTAATGTGTGGATAGGACCTATTAATGTATTTTTGGGATGTCTTATGTGTTGATATTATTTTTTTGGTCTAAGGCCGACATAGTTTGTAATTATGTAATTGGTTTATTATCTAGTGGCTGACCTAATTGTTTATGGTTGAGGGTTTTGTATAAATAGATGTAAGATCTCATTATAGATTATCATGGTTATTGTTAGAGGTCATGGTCAAGGAATATAATGTGCGAAAAATGTAATATCATTCAGGCAAAGGAGTTGGTTGATCATTGGAGATCAAATTGGGTTTATTTAAGAGGATTTAGTCCTCCTGTATTGAGCTTAACCGGAACTGTACTCAGGCATAGGAGATGTTATCTTTTGCAGTTCAACACTTCTCTGGATTGTAGTCTAGATTTATATGTAGTCAGTGAGGCTCCTTTTGTGATGAGCAGTGTGATCTAGGCTATTGGCCTTCCTATAAGTGCACACCCCTCAATTGCAATTCACATACTTACTACAGAAGTATTATCTGGATGTGGGTAGGCTTCCCACCGTGGTTTTTCCCTTTACCAAGTTTTCCATGTACAAATCTTGGTGTTATGTGGATGGCTTTTATTATGTGATTATTGTTTATGCTTAATTGATTTATCTGCTATTCCGGTATTAATGTTTTGGGTTCTAGTATTAAAGTTCAAATTGCTAATGGTTCCTATAATCTATGACAACTGATTCACCCCCCCCCCCCTCTTAGTTGTCTTCTGGTTATTTGAATTGTCTAACAATTGGTATTAGAGATTTGGTCCTCTTTGCAGAAAGCTTAACCGCTTGAGGAAGATCCTGTGGCAACTAACAGTTCAAGTTCATCCAGTTCTTCTGGAGCTATCTTTCGAAGGGATATTCCGAGCCTTGATGGAACAAATTACATGGTATGGAAGATTCAGATGGAGACTCATTTGAGATGTCTTGGCAAGGACATTTGGGAGATCACATAGAATGGTGTCACACCCTATAATCCAGGATCTGGCAATCCTCCTCCAACAAACTTGGACAAGGAGATTGAGAATGATTGTAGAGCAAGAGAAGCCCTCTTGTGTGCACTATCTGAGCAGCAAATAATGGGATTAACCGACAAATCATCTCGAAAGGCTATATGGGATAAGATGGAGACTCTTAATGAAGGTGACCCTACAGTGAACATTGCTAAACTTGATGGTTACTGGGTGAGATATGAAAACCTGAAGATGGAAGAAGATGAAAGCATTACTGCATTCATGGAAAGGGTAAATGAGATTGTTATGGGAATTCAATGTTGTGGTGGAACTCTGAGCGAAGATGAAATTATTAATAAAGTCTTGAGAGCCCTACCACTGGCTTACAAAATGAAGGCTACTGCTATTAATGAGTTGATAACAATGGCTAATACATCTATCAACATAGATACTTTGGTTGGGAAACTATTTGCTTTTGAGCTTGAAGAATTTGGACCTTCTAGAGCTATGAAGTCTGAACTTGATTTTCATGCATCTACATCTACAACCGGTAAGCAAGACTGGAAAGCTTTATATGCAAAGGAATTGGAAGATATGAAGAGAGAAGATGATGAGTTTGAGAAACTTGAAGCACTATTTTCTAGAAGAGTACCTATAGGACTGGTAGGAAGTAAGTATGAAGTAAAAGCACCTTTTAAATGTTTTGCATGTAATAAGATTGGTCATTTTGCATCTAGATGTCCTGAAAGGAATTCAAGATTTGAAGAAAGAGTTAGAAGACCATTTAAGCCTAACCCTGGATATCAGAACAAGTATAAATACAAGAAAAATAGAGTCAAATCATGCTACATAGCAGATGAGGAAGGCATTACTGATTCAAATGATGAAATGGCAGAAGACTCTGCTAGTGGATCCGGCAATGGGAAGGAATGGGTGTTCTTGGCTATCAAGGAAGATGATTCGGCACTGGAAGAGAATGTACTTGAAGAGAAGGCACTTACTGCTAAAATTGAAGACAAGGATGAATGGGTAATTGACAGTGGTTATCCACATCATATGACTAGAGATAAAGGGAAGTTTCTGGCTTTGCAAGAATTTGATGGTGGTCTAGTTAGATTTGGAGATGACAAGGCATGTATGATCAAAGGAAAAGGAACTATATCATTGGATGGCAAGAACAATACTGAAAATGTTTATTATGTTGAAGGTTTGAGGCATAATATTTTGAGTGTAGGACAATTGGTAGATAAAGGATTTCAATTACAGCTCAAGGATGGAAAATACAAAATCATTAACAGATCTGGCTTGGAGATTGCAACTGGTACGCAGACAAAAGGTAATATATTTTATTTGAACTCCAGTGAGAAGACATGTTTGATTACACAGATTGATGAGAGTTGGAAATGGCATAAAAGGTTGTGTCATGTAAATTTTGGTTGCATTGTGAAGATCAATTCAACTAAGGCAGTTAAGGATATACCTAAGATTATGAAGCCCTATAATCCAGTATGTAAAGAATGTCAAATGGGTAAACAAGTCAAAACCTCTTTTAGGAGTATACAAGATAAATCAAATGATGTTCTTGATTTTATTCATACTAATTTGTGTAGCCCTGCTAGAGTTAAAATATTTCAAGGTGATAGATATTTCATGCTAATCATTGATGATTATTCTAGAATGATGTGGGTTACTTTTCTGGGAGAAAAATCCGAAGCATTTGAAAAGTTTAAAATCTTTAAGGCTAAAGTGGAAACTGAGACAAGATTTAAGATTAAATGTTTGAGACCAGATCATGGTGGAGAATTCACATTCGGTGAGTTTAATAACTTTTGTGACAAGCATGGTATAAGAAGACAATTTTTTGCTCCCCGAACACCTTAGCAGAATTGAGTTGTGGAAAGGAAGAACAAAACTATCTTGGATGTTGCTAGAACAATGATGATGGAAGCTAGTCTACCTCATATCTACTAGAGAGAAGCAGTGAGCACAGTGGTTTATACATTCAACAGAGTACATATCAAAGGAGAAACTGGTAAGACACCTTATGAATTATGGTTTGGCAATACACCTACAATTAAGTATTTCAGAATTTTTGGTAGTAAATGTTATATCAGGAGAGATGATATTATTAGAAAATTTGATCCTAGATGTGATGAAGGCATATTTCTTGGTTATTTTAATGAAAGCAAAGCATATACATGTTATAACAAGAGATTGCAGAGAATTGTGGAGAGTGCTAATGTCAAAGTAGATGAGCTGAACAAAAGTCCAATTAGAGTTTATGAGAAGGAACCGGCAGTGGAAATGATTATATCTAAACCGGTAGCACCTTTAGCAGAGCAAAGAGCTGAACCAATTACTACGGCAACATTAGAGAATTCTATAGTAACTGAAGAACAGGGAAGAGGAACAGAAAGTCAGAAGACTCCTAGGTATGTGAGATTCAATCATTCAGAAGATCAAATCATTGGGGATAAGAGCAATGGAGTGATGGCAAGAAGAAGACTGGCAACTAATGAGGTATGTTTAATTTCACAAGTTTGACTGGTATTGGTAATTGAGGCATGTAAAGATGAATATTAGTTGAAAGCTACGGAAGAAGAATTTAGATCAGATTGAGAAAAATAACACATGGACCTTGGTTCCCCAGCCTAAAAATAAAAATGTGATTGGAATCAAATGGGCTTTTAGGAATAAATTGAATAATGATGGTCAAGTTATAAGGAATAAGGCTAGATTGGTTTGTAAAGGATATTCTCAAAAGGAAGGAATTGATTATGGAGATACTTTTGCACATGTAGCTAGGATTGAAGTTGTAAGATTATTTCTAGTGTATGTTGCTTATATAAACTACAAGGTTTATCAGATGGATGTTAAATGTGCATTTTTGAATGGGGATCTTGATGAGGAAGTTTATATTGAGCAACCTAGTTGTTTTTCACTATCAAATGATACAGATATGGTTTGCAGGTTAAGGAAAGCTTTATATGGATTGAAACAAGCACCTAGAGCTTGGTATGCAAGGTTGGATAAATATCTTTTAAAGCTTCATTTTACTAAGGGAAGTGTTGATAGTAATTTATATTATAAGATCACTAATGATGATATACTGATTATTAAAGTATTTATTGATGATATTATTTTTGGAGGTGAAGATAAGTTATGCGTAGAATTTTTTAAGAATATGGAGAAAGAATTTAAGATGTCTATGATTGGTGAGATGAATTTTTTCTTAGGTTTGCAGATTACTCAGACTGACAAAGGTATTTTTATCTGTCAAACTAAATATGCTAAAGAAATTGTTGAAGAAATTTGGTATGAGAAATTCTAAACTGGTAAGTACTCTTATGGTTACAAGTGAGAAGTTGACAAGAAAAGAAGTTTATGCACCGATAAATCCTACAAGATACAAATATATGATTGGAGGTTTGCTTTATTTGACTCAGACTAGGCCTGACATTATGAATGTTGTTTGTATTGTTTCAAGATTTCAGAGTGATCCTAGAGAAAATCATGAGATGGCGATGAAAAATAGTTTTAGATACTTGCAAGGTACATCAGAATATGGCTTATGGTACCCTAAGGATGATAACTTTACTTTATGTATATATACAGATGTTGATTGGGCTAGAGATATTGATGACCGAAAAAGTACTTCTGGTAGAGCTTTCTTTCTTGGAAAGAAGTTGGTTTCATGGATCAGCAAGAAACAGTCATGTACTTCTTTATCTACTGTTGAAGCTAAGTATGCTGCTGGTGCTACTAACTATACACAAGTTTTATGGATGAAGCAAATGTTAAGAATATGGTGCAGGAGCACCTAGCTCATTCTCAGCTTCTTTTTCATCTCAGGTTTGATTTGTGTTATTTTAAGTTGGAAAGTTGTTTAGCATGCTTTTTGAAGTTTTTCTAGGTTGTTTGGATGAGTTTTGAATTCATTGTGTGGTTTTGGTTTCCTGTTTTCAACTTTTGCTCAAAATTGCCAGTTTTGGTGTTGCCTGGCAAAATGTTGTAAAAAGTGAGTTTTTAGTGTGTTTTTGTTTTTGAAAGGTTTTAGACATGTTTTATGTTTGGATTTAAGGTATAAGAAGTGTTTTTAGATGATGGTTAGTTTTGGAGGTCAATCTTGCATTTTCTAGGCACCAAAAGTTGTCATTTAGGCATCAAAATGTAAAAATTAAATGCCTTTGGACATGTACCTGTCCATATAGGAGGTTAACCAACTTGGAAATGTATTTAAACTCCTATTTTAAATTTTGTAAAGGTTGATCATTCGAAGTTATGAGAAGTTTTGCAAACTTGCACTACTTTTTACTTGGTTTTCTCTAGTTTTTGGCTCCATGTGAACAGCAGTCCGTACACCTGCTGTACTTGTCCATACTGTTCTTGTATTTTCTGATTCTAACATGTTTTCCTAAACTTTTCCCTTTGGTGGCATTGAATTTGATTAAGTTTTGAAGTTGTAGCAAAATTGTTTTGATTTCACAGTTTCACTGCCCAGTCTAGGAATTTGGGCAAGAATGCTTGACCAACTTGGTTTCTTGGAGTCTTAAAGTGTTCATGGCTTCTCAAGAACCAGTTGGTCAATTTTTACATTATGTAAATATGAGTTTTGGTTTCAAGAGTGCAGGTACAAGGTGTTTTGTGGCCATGGAGCCCTAGGCAAGTAAGCCATTTGGCTAGGGTCTTTGCACAAGTATGATGCTTTGCTCTTCCATAGCATTTGCATCCTTTTGGTGAATAGACATATGTGTTGTCTAAGTGTTGTGAGAAAGCAAAGAGACTTCCTAAGTCTGGAAGAGGAAGGTTATATGTTTCAGTTTCATGAATTGTAAGCCAAAACAGTGAGTCACTGTTTGGTAGTTGTTTTCTTTCCTAGTTTGCTCTCACCATTCATTGGTGTGAAAACCTCTGTCCATACTTTGTTTTCTTGTAAAAAAGTACAAGAAAGGAGTAAGCCCTATTCTTGGGTAATGTAAAAGCCAAGATCAAACAATGATCTCCTTAGGCAAAAAAAAAAAAATGTAAAACGCCCAGCAGGCTGCCACAGTCAAGTATGACTGATTTTTGCATATTGTTGAAGTTGTAAATGGATTTTCTCCTCTTCAAATTGCAGGTATGAAGAAGACAGATAATTTCTTATAGAGCACAAACAAACCTTCAAATATGTGTTTTAACATTGCAAAGTGCAGGTCCAAAATGGAAAAACAATGAAAAGAGGAAAAGTGCAGTCCCATTTACTTGACAGTGAACTATTTACCATTTGTACTTGCCTAATGCCTTTTATGCAGGTAAAATTGGATTCCTTCTTGTCTCTAATTTCTTTTATGTTCATATGCTTCTGTTATAATTGGAATTTTGCAAAAAAAAAGTGCTTGTGGAAGACAAAAGTGTAAAATTGTCAAATGTTGCATTTCCTTTGTATGCATATCATGAAAATCTTGGTCTTCACTTTGTGAGGTTTAAACCTTTTTGGTTATGGTCTTGTTAGCCAAAAGCAAGGTATAAATAGGTGTCTTTGAATCATTTTGAGGTTCCCAAGCTTGAAATGTGGTTTTTGACAACAAACCCTTCCAAAACCCTCCTTTTATGCCCATTTTTGGGACAGTCATGGAGAAGGACTTAGGGACCCCCAAACTTGATGAATCTTCAATAACTCCCAAAAGGGTATCCAAAAATATAAACCTTTCAGTCTGGAAGTCCATCGCTTGAACAGGGTGAGCACAAAACCCCAAAAGGAGGGCTAATTGCTTGGAGCCTTTTTAGGCCTAAAAATTGAATTTTGGTCAAATCGGGTACACGAATGGTGAATGAAAAGCACAAAAGAAATCAATTCCAATTGAAACAAGTTGTCCTCACATGAATTTGACACCTTTTGTGGGACAGACCCCAAGAACATAGTTTTAGCAAGCCAGAGTGGTTATGGGGTTGAAGCCTTTCAGCATACAAGAGGTCTTGACTTAGGGAGGTGAAACAAGAGGAAGTTTGAGATGGTCTATGAACCTTTGCACTCTGATTACAGAAAAAAAAATCCTTGAAAATAGTAAGGTCCTATACTTAGTGAACATATAAGTCACTTGAGCATTCCACTTGCACTGCCTCCCTATCAGAATATAAAGGTGGATTGTGATGCACCGATAGTTATTCACTATGATAACTTTGTTGCTATTGATATATCAAAGAATCTGGTATTTCATTCTAAAACAAAGCACATGTCTATCAAGTATAACTTTTTGCAAGGGAAGGTGGAAGCAAATGAAGTTACACTGGTTTACATGAACACTAAAGAACAGATTGCAGATGTTTTCACTAAACCTTTATCCAAGGAATCATTTGAGTACCTGAGAGACAGATTGGGAGTTTTTGCCCCTCTGGTAGAGACTTGATTGATGCGGTCTGACATCAATCTGGCAGCACTATCAGAGATAATATTCACTTTGGCACTAATGTGGGATGTTACTGCTCAAGGGGAGTAGTCAGCTTTGTGATTCAGAGGTTTATGTTTTTGCTTTGATATTTTTGTCAGATTTCTAGCATTGATGTCAAAGGGGGAGAGATATTGATGTGAAAAAGAAAAAGAAAAAGTAAAAGGGGGAGAGATATTGATAAGGAGAAATTCAGAGCTTTACAAAGATATTATTCATAGGGGGAGATATTGATATTCAGAGCTATATGTGGGAGTTTGTTGATTGTCTTCCATTGGGGGAGACTTGTTTGGCATTTCTTGGTACTTATATGTTTTTCACATCTAGTGTTGTCATCAATGCCAAAGGGGGAGATTGTTGGTCATCTAGTCAAACTGATTATGTGTTGCATTGATGTTTTGTCATTGATGCCAACACTAGTTATTTGGATGCTTTATCGGTACCCTTCTGGTCCCAATAAGTTGAGTGGTTTCTGGTTAACTTGGATCCGGCATGATCCGGTAGGCTCTGATATAGTTTGGTGATGGAATTGACTTGTTCATGATACTTATACTCATATTTGGTCAGTTGGTTTTGTTCTGGTGATCGGATGCTATCCTGCTTGCTTAGAAGATTGGTTTCTGGTTCCGATGAGGGTTTCACCGACTGATATTTTGGTGGTGATTTTTGACGAATTGCATAAGTGGTGCAGATTCTGGTGGAGTTTCAAGATGTTGTTGGTGATCATGTTCGAGACTTGGCAGATGGAGATCATTGCTGAAGCGTATGGACCTATACTGGGTCCTGGTTGATCTAGGTTATGGACCGGCTTTAATGTAACAAGTGGATAGGACCTATTGATGTATTTCTGGGATATCTTATGTGTTGATATTATTTGTTTAGTCTAAGGCCGACATGGTTTGTAATTATGTAATCAGTTTATTATCTGGCAATTGACCTGATTGTTTATGGTCAAGGGTTTTGTATAAATAGATGTAAGATCTCATTATATATTATCATGGTTATTGTTAGAGGTCATGGTCAAGGAATACAATGTTGAATAATGTAATATCATTCAAGCAAAGGAGTTGGTCGATCATTGGAGATTGAATTGGGTTTATGTAAGAGGATTTAGTCCTCTGGTATTGAGCTTAACCGAAACTATACTCGGGCATAGGAGATGTTATCTTTTGCAGTTCCACACTTCTCTGAATTGTAGTCTAGATTTATATGTAGTCGGTGAGGCTCCTTTTGTGATGAGAAGTGTGCTCTAGGTTGTTGTCTTTCCTGCAAGTGCAAGCCCCTCAATTGTAATTCACATACTTACTACAGAAGTATTATCTGACTGTGGGTAGGCTTCCCACCATGGTTTCTCCCTTTATCGAGTTTTCCACATACAAATCTTGGTGTTATGTGGATGGCTCTTATTCTATGATTATTATTTATTCTTAATTGGTTTATCTGCTATTCCGGTATTAATGTTTTGGGTTCCAGTATAAAAGTTTAAATTGCTAATGGTTCCTCTAATCTGTGACAACTGATTCACCTGTCAACCTATTGTTGGAACAATCCAAATAGCTTATAAATCTCAGGTTGCACAGAGTAATAGGAATTTTGCCTGTCAAGGAATTATGGCTCAGATCCAGAGTATAGTCTTGTTGCTCAGAGTAGCAATGTTTCCAGTCAAGCTTACCAAGCAAGGGAAGGTTGCCAATTCTTGATGGAATACTTCCTATAAGTTTGTTTCTATCCAATCTGAACCTCTCCATGGACTTTCCATTTTGTATATTCAGTGGGATGATTCCTGTTAGATAATATTTATGTAAATACAAAACCCTCAACTGCCTAAGATTGAAATTTTTTGAGGATATGTTGTCAGATAATAGATTGCCACTCAAATCCACGTAAGTCAAATTAGATAAATTTGAGAGCTCATATATAATACTTCCCTCAAGCATATTATTTAACAGGGACAAATTCCTCAACTGTAGAAGTTTAGACAACACATGGTTCAATGGACCTTGCAATTTATTATCATCCAACATAAGCCACTTGAGTTGAGTACAACTTGCTAGCTGCTCTAGAATTGGGTCATTTAGAGAGTTGTTATTCATAACTAGGTAAGTCAAATTTCGGGCATTTGAAATTGCAGAAGGAATGGTTCCTGTCAATCTGTTATTTTTAATACTTAATCTTGTTGGTGTAAATAAATATTCATTATGGATATTATTACACTTTACTTAAGTTAACTTAGGATAATGCATCTCTTCATAGTTTGGATTTGAGACACTTAGGGAAGTGTGCACATAGGGATAGAGCTTGTAGGAGAAATTCCACCTTTTGTGGTCTTGTTTTGTTGTTACACTCCACATTCGGTGGGTCATCCACCTCTTGTGGAATATTATATTATTTCTCCTACCTACCCCTAGTATTTCTTACCTACCCTTGTTTCTCATTGAACCACATGTCATAACTGTGTGCTCGTACATCCATATGGCCTTGCCTATATAAGCAGGCCTATATTCATTGTATTGGTTAATCCAGTTGATCATTTGCATATTGATGAGAATACAGTCTTGTTCTTGTCATTCTATTGTCTCTCTTTTTATGCTTTTAATTGTGCCTTTGATCTTAGCAAAATCCTACATGGTATCAAAGTCATTGGGGCTTCATTGATTGCTTTTTGGAGACATTGTGGAAGGCTTCTATTTTCAGATCTGAGGGACTACATTTTTTGGAGGCATCTTAAAGCGTTTTCGACCTCACCATTGCGTCTGGAAGGCCGTTTCCATAAAAAATTGAGTATAAATTCGACCTATTTTGGCGAAAATTGATTTTGGGGTGTAGAGGAAATTTTCTGCCCAATTCGGGCGGTACGGTACGGAATTTTCGGATTTTTTTCAAAAAAAAAAATTTCTGAAAATTATTTTCCAGTTTGAAATTTTTTTTTGAAAATAAAAATAAAAAAATAAAATTTTTTGGGATCCGTACCTTCAGCCCAGCCAGCAGTGCACAGTCAGCGCCCAGTCAGCATTTTCCTTGGAAATTTTCAAACCCCCCTCCATTGAGCAGTTTGGATTTTTGGGTCAACTTTGGAGGCCCATAACTTGCTCAATTTTGCTCCTTTTTGGGTGCAATTTTTTTTTGATTTGGGCTAGTTTTTCGTGCTCTTGCAGTGGTGTGGTTATTTTCTGGTTTTGGTGCACAAGTGTTTCAGAATTTTTGGACTCTCTCAGCTGTACCTATCCAATCCTCAATTATGCAACTTCAAAGGCCTCGTTTGAGCTCATACGACCTCCTTTTCAGGAGCCATTTTTTTTTAAAGTGCATTTTTTTCATCTACTTTTATAATCTATGATAAGATTTCAGAAATTTTGAGTAGAAGTTGTACTTTCAGATATTGGTCTTATTTGGCCTATTAGGTACTTGTAAAGTGCTTGGATCTTAGTTTAGATCTCTTGCATTATTAGTTTGAGTTTCGTTTGGCCTTATTGAGGCAATTGTAAAATTGAAATCAGAAGCCCATTGTATACGCACTAAGTATAAAGTACCAAATCATCACTTTTGGGGGGGTTCTTTGATTGAGTGAATTTGGGGGGGTGTCTTGTGTGATTGTTCCTCTCTTTCCTTGTACTCTTTCATTTTTGTTGCAATGAGTCCTCATAAATTTCCACCTTTAACTCCACATAATTATGCATCATGGAAAATTAAAGTTTGGAGCAAATTAATGGAAAAAGGTCTCACGCATTACATAGATGGAACAATAGCAACACCACCTGATCCTAAGGCTGATCCTAATGCTCAATTAGAATGGCTCACTAAGAATTGCATGGCTCTTGGAACTTTGTGCAAGTATGTATCAAATGACCACATCTTTCATATTGAGAAGTGTACTACAATCAAAGACGCTTGGGATATGTTTCAGAAATTGTATGGTCAAGTTGTGTGGGCATTATAACAGACAAGAAGAAGGTTGGCATTCCAATTACAATGAGAGATTGTTGGCATTTCAATAAGGATATTGAGAAGTTTGTTGATGACTATGGATATAACTAATTAAGAATGATTACTGTCTTAATATTATTATTTTGTCATTGATGTCAAGAAATTGATTTTCTAATTCAGTATGATGTTGCCATAGCTTAAGAAGTATGATTTGATGAGTATAAAGATGTCGGTAAAAGACACAGAAAGAATATGACGAATAAGGGGATAAGTTATTCAATGGGCAACTATTACCGAGTTAGACAATGATGAGATCATGATGTTTAGATTGTTTTGATATCCTACCTATGCTATTGTTTGAAAGGTTAATACTATACTATGTTATCGAGCAAAGAACCTAGTCGGTAAACCCTAAGGTTATCGCTATCGGTTAATGAAGGCAAAATGTCTACCGAGTGAAGTTTAGTATTTACCGAGTTACAACCGAGCTATAACAGAATGCATTAAATGTCTACATGTGATATTTAATGAAGGAAGCTGATGAGCTAGAGCGGATTAAATGATTGGTAAGCCGTGTATGAAGATTGTTAAAGAATCTATGGTAAAGAAAGCTTGGCAGGAAGATCTATAGCTCAGATTGAACCGCAATACCCTAACACAAGTTCCAAGGTGAAAATGCAAGTTCCAAGGCGGGGTAAAACATTTTCAGATCGAAGGATACATTGAACCTAGACAAGATTGAAGATCTGATGGCTATGATTGATCATGGGAAATGTGATCAAGGAGATTAAGCGGTTGGAAGATTGTTTATAAATAGGAAACTGTTGATAAACAATGTATAAGGGCAAGTGTATGCACAGGGATGCTACATAGTGATTACCGAGCACAGAAGCTTGAAGACCTATTTTGATAACAGAGTATAAAGCCCAGCAGAGGGACAAGATAAGTCCTATGAATTGATTGTATTGAGAGAATGAGAATATGCTTCAACATTTTTAGATGTGAAGTTGCAGACATATTTTTATTACTGTTATTTTGAGAAGTAGCAGAAAATCTCTTAACCAAGTGGACTTAACAGTCTTATTTGTAAAATCCTCTAGCAAGGTGACATTCTTATTGAATGTTTGAAATCCTTTAACAAGGTCACTTCTAACAAGGTGAAGATCCTAACAGATCTGAGGGAAATCCCTTAACCGGGTAACATCTAGCAATGTGTTTGTAATCTTTAACAGGATTTGCTTTTAACCGAGCATACTCTAGAAGAGTATATTTCTTAGTGGGTCTGAAATCCCATAGTGGTTTTTCCCTATTTGGGTTTCCACGTTAAATCTGGTGTTATATGTTTGTGATCTTATCTATTTATGGGTCTGCATGCATTACTGTTTTTCTGATAAGATTACCGAGGTTGAATCTGTATTTTTTATTGAAGATTAAGTTTGAATGATTCACCCCCCCCCCTCTCATATTGTTAGCTTGGCATATGTACTAATCATATTTAGTATCAAAACTATCAATTGGTATCAGAGCTTTGGACTCCGGAAGAAAAGTTTAAAGGCACTTGAGTTAAAGATCCAAAAGATGTATAAGAGGGATGCACCGAAGCCGAATAAGTCAAGTTTCTCTACATGGCAGAAAAGGATGAAGTTGCATCTATCAGGAATTGGAGAATATGTTGTCTATTATTTGGAGAATGATTTCATCACACCGAGCACCTATCCATTGACAATGGAAGAGATAAAGGCAAAGCAAGAACATATTCAAGCAATGATTGAAATAACATCTGCATTGACCGACTCAGAGTTTAATGATGTAGAAGGATGTACTGATGCAAAGGCAATGTGGACTAAGCTCATATCTGTGTATGGTGGAGATGAACATGTTCAAAGAACAAAAAAGGATAGTCTAAGAGGACAACTTGAATCTATGAGGATGAATGAAGGTGAGAACATAACCCAGTATAGTACAAGACTAAAGGAGATTGTGAATCAAATCAAAGGAGCAGGAGGAACTATTGAAGAAAAGGATGTAACAAGTAAGATGTTGAGAACCCTTCTACCTGCTTATGCAATCCGAGTCTCTGCAATCAATGAATTGAGGTATGTACCCAATATGCCAGTTTCTTTAGATGCTACTATTGGTAAGCTACATGCATTTGAGTTAAGTAACTTTGATAACAATGGGTCATCAGTAAATAAAGTTGAATCTGCATTTAGTTCTTTTCATATTGATGAAACTGATGATTACAATGATAGAAAGTATAAGTACTCTGAAGGGAATCACAGTGGAGCAAGTGAAAGATTTTGCAAAAACATGGAGGAGCTACACAAACTATATAAGGAAATCAGAAAGCAAGAAGAGTTTGAAGCACTATTAGCTAGAAGGCTACCGAGAGGAAAAGGTAAGTATAAAGGAAAGCTACCTTTAAAATGTTTCAATTGTGATAAGATAGGACATATGGCTTCTAACTGTCTTGACAAAGAATCTAGTGAAAAGAGAAATTACCGAGATGACAGACAGAAAGATAATCATTATAGAGGACACTGAGACTTCAAGAGAAGAGATAAAAAGACATGCCTAATAGCTGATGAGGAATCTAATGATGATAAATCAGATGAAATTGATATAGAGGAAGTTGTTTATGTGGCTATCAAAGATGGATCAGATGAAGAAAGGTATGAAGAAAAAGCTTTAATATCTCATATAAATACTAATGATTCTTGGATCATAGATAGTGGTTGCTCACATCACATGATAGGTGATAAACACAAGTTTATTAAATTAAATGATTATGATGGAGGCTATGTAAGATTTGGTAATGATGCACCATGTCCGGTAAGAGGCAAAGGATCCATAACACTTCTTGACAATGCAAAATGTAATGATGTTTATTGGGTTGAAGGTTTGAAATACAATTTGTTGAGTGTAGCACAGCTAAACAACATAGGTTACCAAATAGAGTTTGAAAAAGGAATTGTCAAAGTTCATGACAAGCATGGAAAGTTAGTTGCTACCAGGACACAAACAAGAGGTAATACATTTCATCTTTACTCAACTCGGAATAAATGTCTATATGCAAGGATAGATGATACCTGGTTATGGCATAAAAGGTTTTATCATGTTAATTTTGATAATCTGATCAAAATAAGTAAGAAGCACCGAGTAAGAGGTCTACCGAGTCTTGAAAAACCTGAGAATGCTATGTGTCGAAGATGCCAGATGGGTAAGATGACAAGATCAAGCTTTACAAGTAAGTCCTACACTTCTAAGGGAATTTTAGATCTTGTGCATACTAATCTTTGTGGTCCTATGAAAGTTCAAAGTTATTATGGTGATAAATATTTCATATTATTTGTGGATGATTACTCAAGGATGATGTCAGTAATGTTTTTAAAAGAAAAATCATAATTTTTTCAAATGTTTAAATGGTACAAGGCTAGAGTTGAAAATGAAATAGGAAGACAATTGAAATGTCTCAGATCAGATAGAGGAGGAGAGTTTACTTCTGATGAGTTTGACTTATTTTGCAATGATCATGGTATAAAAAGACAAGTCTCTACACCGAGAACTCCATAGCAGAATGGGATAGCTAAGAGAAGGAACAGATCTATTGTGGATTGTACCAGAACCTTGATGATTGAAAAGAAAGTTCCACAAACATTTTGGAGAGAAGCAATAAGCATAGCAGTTTACACCTTGAACTGAGTACAACTGAAGAAAGGAACTTTGAAGACACCTTATGAAATCTAGTATGACAAGAAACCTAATGTAAGTTATTTTAAAATCTTTGGGAGTAGATGCTATGTTCACAAAGATGATAGAAATGGTAAGTTTGATCAGAAAAGTGAAGAAGGAACATTTCTAGGTTATTCTTCTAGAAGCAAAGCATTTAAATGTCTGATCAAATCATCTAACAAAATAGTAGAAAGTACAAATGTGAAAATTGATGAATTTGCAGAAAGAAATGATGAAGGAAACTCCAAAGAACCAGAAGATTATGAAGGATTTGTCTATGTTCAACCGAGAAGTCCTACCGAGAAGACTGCTGAAGAAAATGAAGAGAATATCCAGTTACCGAGTGATGAAGAAGATCATAAAGAGCCTACCGAGCCTGTATGAGCCAAGTATGTCAGAAGGAATCATGCACCAAGTCAGATTATAGGAGATAAGAATGATCCAGTGATGACAAGGAACAAACTGAGATAGAACACATGTCTAATATCTGAATTTGAACCGAGAATAGTGAAAGAGGTATTTAACAGTGAAGATTGGATAAATGCTATGATAGAAGAGATTGATCAAATCAAGAAGAATGACACATGGACACTGGTCCCAAGATTGAAGGACAAAAATGTAATCGGTACAAAGTGGATCTTCAGAAACAAGCTAAATGAAAAAGGTGAGGTCATTCAGAATAAAGTAAGACTAGTTTGCAAAGGTTATGCCCAAGAAGAAGGAATTGATTATGGTGAGACTTTTGCACCTGTGGCAAGACTTGAAGGAGTAAGAACATTGTTAGCATATGCTGCTTACAAGAATTTCAAGGTATATCAAATGGATGTCAAATCTGTATTTCTGAATGGTATATTAGAAGAAGAAATTTTCATTGAACAACCTGAAGGATTTGTTGAAGGAGAAAATAATGATCAAGTATGTAAATTGAACAAAGCTTTATATGGTCTGAAACAAGCACCTAGAGCATGGTATGAGAGATTGCACTCATATTTGATCAAAATTAGTTTTATAAGAACAAGTGAAAACAGCAATATGTACATAAAGAATGATGAAAATGGAATACTAATCTCAGCCATATTTGTTGATGATATTATCTTTAGTGGAAATGAAATGAGTAAAGAATTTGAGATGTCATTAATCAGAGAGATAAAATATTTTATAGGTCTACAGATACTGCAAATGAAAGATAAGATTTTCATTACCCAATCCAAGTACATAAAGGAAATCTTGAAGAAATTTGGAATGGAGGATTCAAAACCAGTAAGTACTCCTATGACTACCAACTGTAAACTATCAAAGAATGATGAATCTACATCTGTTGATGAGACACTTTACCAATCTATTATTGGAAAGTTGCAATATGTTGTTCACAGTAGGCTAGATATAACACATGCAGTAGGTATTGTTGCGAGATTTTCTATAGATCCTAAGGAAACACACATGACGGCAATCAAAAGAATTTTCAGATACTTAAAAGGCACTGAAGATTATGGCTTAGAATATCGGAAAGGAAATGTTTTTGATTTAAAAGTTTATATTGATGTTGATTGGGCAGGCAACATTGATGACAGGAAAAGCACAAGTGGAGGAGCTTTCATTTTAGGAGAAAGACTAGTGAGTTGGCTTAGCAAGAAACAAGGATGTGTTTCTCAGTCAACAGCAGAAGCTGAATGTGTTGTTGTAGCACTGAATTGCACCAATATAGCATGGATCAAAAAACTGTTGGAAGGTATAAATGAGCAAGTTACCGAGCTAATTACTATATTCTGTGATAACACTAGTGCCATTAACATTTTCAAAGAATCATGTTATGCACTCTAAGACAAAGCAAATCTCTATCAAATATCATTATCTTAGAGAAGAAGTTCAAGAGAGGAAAGTGGTTTTGGAGTATGTTAGCACAAAGGAACAAATTGCAAACATCTTCACCAAGCCACTGCCAAAGGACACTTTTGAGTATCTTAGAAGTCAGTTAGGGGTCCTACCCCTATCTTCCATTCACTGACCGAGTTCGATGAAAGCATCAATTCGATGACTCTACAGAATATCTTTTAGAAGTTGATTCTGATTTACACACTTTAGGAGGTTTTCTAAAGGTGTGCAGGAAACAATAAACAGGGAACAGAAATTGAAGACAAAATGCTTTGACCGAGACTGAATTGATACATAACAGCATGGAATTCACTTCTCAGAGGAAGAAATTATGTTTTTAGTTCTTTTCATTTTTGGCATTGTTGTCAAAGGGGGAGAAGACTAATGTATGGGGGAGAAGTCTACTGACCGAAGGAGAAGAATACATTTCAGAACCGGGGAGAAGACTAATGACAGAGGGAGAG
Organism: Cryptomeria japonica; assembly: GCF_030272615.1. Classification (NCBI taxonomy): domain Eukaryota; kingdom Viridiplantae; phylum Streptophyta; class Pinopsida; order Cupressales; family Cupressaceae; genus Cryptomeria; species Cryptomeria japonica. The sequence continues at coordinate 94,136,631 of NC_081409.1, read as the reverse complement.
CATTTCAGAATTTCACAGCAATCTGAATCTGAATCAATTAGGTCAAATCAATTGGTTTTGCCATCAATACCAAAGGGGGAGATTGTTGGCATTATAATAGACAAGAAGAAGGTTGGCATTCCAATTACAATGAGAGATTGTTGGCATTTCAATAAGGATATTGAGAAGGTTGTTGATGACTATGGATATAACTGATTAAGAATGATTACTGTCTTAATATTATTATTTTGTCATTGATGTCAAGAAATTGATTTTCTAATTTAGTATGATGTTGCCATATCTTAAGAAGTATGATTTGATGAGTATAAAGATGTCGGTAAAAGACATAGAAAGAATATGATGAATAAGGGGATAATTTATTCAATGGGCAACTATTACCGAGTTAGACAATGATGAGATCATGATGTTTAAATTGTTTTGATATCCTACATATACTATTGTTTGAAAGGTTAATACTATACTATGTTACTGAGCAAAGAACCTAGTCGATAAACCCTAAGGAACCTAGTCGGTAAACCCTAAGGTTATCGCTATCGGTTAATGAAGGCAGAATGTCTACCGAGTGAAGTTTAGTATTTACCGACTTACAACCGAGCTATAACAGAATACATTAAATGTCTACATGTGATATTTAATGAAGGAAGCTGATGAGCTGGAGTAGATTAAATGATTGGTAAGCTGTGTATGAAGATTGTTAAAGAATCTATGGTAAAGAAAGATCGGCAGGAAGATCTACAACTCAGATTGAACTGCAATACCCTAACACAAGTTCCAAGGTGAAAATGCAAGTTCCAAGGCAGGGTAAGACATTTTCAGATCAAAGGATACATTGAACCTAGACAAGATTGAAGATCTGATGGTTATGATTGATCATGGGAAATGTGATCAAGGAGATTAAGCAGTTGGAAGATTGTTTATAAATAGGAAATTGTTGATAAACAATGTATGCGGGCAAGTGTATGCATGGGGATGCTACATAGTAATTACCGAGCACAGAAGCTTGAAGACCTATTTTGATAACAGAGTATAAAGCCCAGCAAAGGGACAAGATAAGTCCTATGAATTGATTGTATTGAGCAAATGAGAATATGCTTCAACATTTTTAGATGTGAAGTTGCAGACATATTTTTATTACTATTATTTTGAGAAGTAGCAGAAAATCTCTTAACCGAGTGGACTTAACAGTCTTATTTGTAAAATCCTCTAGCAAGGTGACATTCTTATTGAATGTTTGAAATCCTTTAACAAGGTCACTTCTAACAAGGTGAAGATCCTAACAGATCTGAGGGAAATCCCTTAACCGGGTCACATCTAGCAATGTGTTTGTAATCTTTAACAGGATTTGCTTTTAACCGAGCATACTCTAGAAGAGTATATTTATTAGTGGGTCTAAAATCCCACAGTGGTTTTTCCCTATTTGGGTTTCCATGTTAAATCTAGTGTTATATGTTTGTGATCTTATCTATTTATGGGTCTACATGCATTACTATTTTTTTGATAAGATTACCGAGGTTGAATCTGTTGTTTTTATTGAAGATTAAGTTTGAATGATTCACCCCCCCCTCTCATATTGTTAGCTTGTCATTTGTACTAATCATATTTAGTATCAGAACTATCAAGTTGACGAAATCAGAGGGTATAAGATTGACAATGAGCTCACCAACTTGGATCTCAAGAGTTTTGATACAATCCAAGATTATGTCACCAAAGAAAATGAGCTAAGAGCAAAGCTTAAGGATTGTGGAATTGACAAAAAGGATGCTCAGTTGATATTCAACTTGTTGGACAAGCTTGCACCAGAATATGTAGCATTTGTGTCTAGCTTCCAAACTCATCGTTTGACAGTAGGGAGTTCCTATGTTATGCCTTCATTTGATGCTTTCGTAGAAATGTTGATATTGGAACAATCTAAGTTGTTGAACATGGGGCTTCTCAAGACTTCAAATTCCAAGGCTTTGGTGGCTAATCAAGGGAATCACGGAAGTCAAGGCAAAGATTCCAACAAGAAGAAGAAGCAATCCAAGTCTAAGCCACAATAGGAAAAAGGACAATCATCCTCTCCATCACAAGGTGATTTTTCATCCTCTTCCAAGAAGGGGACACCACCTAAGAAGGATAAACCAACTTGTGCATATTGCAAGAAGTATGGTCATGATGAGCATCGATGCCACACAAAACAAGTTGATGAGTTAACTAATCTTCTTAAGAAAAACAACATCAACTTGCCATCCGCCTACACAAAGAAGGATTCATCTCCTTCCTCTTCCTCACACTCTAAGGGAAAAGGGTAAGCATTTGTGGCTACAATAGGTTCTTCACAGCAATGGATACTTGACTCAGGTGCTTCATATAACATGGGTTCTACAAAGGAGTAGTTTTCTTCATTGGAGCCATCTAAGGTACCTCACATTTACATAAGTGATGATACACAAGTAGAGGTTGAAGGGAAAGGTTCAATTGACATGGATGATGGAACATTTGAGAATGTTCTCTATGTTCCTAACTTGTCTACCAACCTTCTCTCTATCTACCAAATCACTCACTATGGAAATGGGAAAAAGGTTGAGTTTACACCAGATTCAGTTGTGGTAAAGGAACTTGATGATGATGCCTTGGTAGCAGTGGGACAAGTCAATGACAACTCAAGGCTTTATTCATTTTCCCACTTTGTACCAAGTTCACCTTCTAGGGCCTTAATTACTCATTCAAATTATGAAAGTAAGCTATGGCATGAGTGGTTTGGTCACCTCAACTACCGCTATCTTCAACAACTAAGAACTAAAGACATGGTCACAGGTCTACCTCGAATCAGTTTTTCAGAGGGTGCATGTTCAGGTTGTTCCATGGGCAAGCATCCCGAAGAGAAGTTTGATAAAGGGAAAGCTTGGAGAGCTTTGGAAGTTCTTCAACTTGTTCACAGCGATGTAGCAGGTCCATTTCCAGCACCTTCCTTTAGCAAGGCCCGCTATGTCCTCACCTTCATTGATGACTACTCCCGCTTCACTTGGGTCTACTTTCTCATTCATAAGAGTGAAGTATTTGATAGATTTCAGGACTTCAAGACTCGTGTGGAGAAGCAATCTGGGAAAGTGGTCAAGATTCTTCACACAGATAATGGAAGGGAATATGTGAACAAAAGAGTTGCGGATTTTTGTACATTTGAGGGGATTGATCTTCAGCATTTTGTCGCTTACACTCCACAGCAGAATGGAGTTGCAGAACACAAGAATAGAACTCTCAAAGAAATGGCTAACTGTATGATACATGCACGTTCTCTTGATCCCGCTTTTTGGGCAGAGGCTATCAGTTGTGCCACACACATCCAAAATCGGGTTCCTCACAAAGCTTTGCAAGGTATTACTCCTTTTGAGGCTTGGGCTGGTAGGAAACCGATTGTGAGACATTTCAGAGTCTTTGGGCATCCAGCATGGGCTCGCATACCTTCGCAGAAATGCAAGGCATTGGAACCTCAGAGTCGACCTTGCATATTTATTGGATATCCTAAGGGTGTTAAGGCATATAGATTGATGGATCCTGAGACACATGAGGTGTTCATTGAGAGGAGTGTTCACTTTGAGGAAAGCTCTCCTAGCTTAGCCTCTCTACCTCCTCCACCTTCCTCCATTGTGGATAGTGATGCTAGTGATTCAGATGATGAGACTCCTTCAACTCCAACTCGCAAGGTTACACCTCCGCAGGGTCCACTTGTAGTTGAGGAGCCTCGTTCTCCACCTCCACCTAGACCTCGTTGGGCTCGATAGACACTTGAGTCAGCAGGTTCTCTTGTTGAGGATCCTTCGGATGCATGGAGAACTCGATCACAACATCAGGATCTACCACATGCATTCATTGCTAGCACTTCTGATCCACAGACATTTCAGGAAGCATCAGGGGTTCTTGAGTGGGACCAAGCTATGGAGGAAGAGTATAGTTCCTTGATGAGGAACAACACATGGGATTTAGTCCATCTCCCTAAGGGGAGAAGGATAGTTTGATGTAAGTGGATCTATTGGACCAAGTTTGTAGTGGATGGTAGTGTGGATAAGTGTAAGGCTCACCTTGTTGCGAAAGGTTTCTCTCAGGTTGCAGGTGTTGACTATACTAAGACCTTTGCACCCATAGCCAAGATGAACTCCATTCACTTGACACTTGCTATTGTTGCATCTCATGGTTGGGTTGTACATCAGATGGATGTGAAGAGTGCTTTTCTTCATGGTGATCTTGATGAGGAGATTTATATGGAGCAGCCACAGGGTTTCATCCAGGATAATTCCTTGGTTTGCAAACTAAGGAAATCTCTCTATGGCCTTAAGCAGGCCCCTAGGGCTTGGTATGCTAAGATGGATTCCTTTCTTCTCTCAGCAGGGTTCACCAGGTGTCATTCTGATCCGAATGTCTACATTTTGCGCTAGGGTGACTCTCACTTGATACTTGTGCTCTATGTTGATGACTTGATCATTACAGGGAGTACCACATCCATCATTAGCAAGGTCAAATTTGCTTTGCATGACAGATTTGCTATGACTGACTTGGGTCTTTTGCACTACTTTCTCAGGATAGAGATTTCACAGTCACCTTCTGGGATTACACTATCGTAGCCCAAGTATGCTCTTGATCTACTTGCACGCTTTCATATGGCTAATTTTAAGCCTACCCCAACTCCTTTTCTTTCAAGAGTCAAGCTTGAGGCTCAGTGTTCTTCTCCACCAGTTGATGCCACTTTGTATCGTCAGCTTGTGGGTAGTCTCATCTACTTGACCTATACACGCCCTGATATTTCATTTATAGTTGGCATGGTTTCCCGCTTCATGCAGGAACCACATGAGCTTCATTGGAAAGCTGCCAAACGCATCCTTCATTACATCCAGGGTACACATCACTATGGGATTCACTATGCAGCAGGCACAGGACTTTGCTTGGTTGGTTACACAGACTCCAATTGGGCTGGCAATCTTGATGATCATAAGTCTACTTCTGGTTACAGTTTTCACCTTGGTTTAGGCCCCATTTGTTGGTAGAGAAAGAAGCAACATGTTATTGCTCTCTCTTTGATAGAGGTTGAGTATCAAGGCGTTGTTAACGCAGCGACTGAGACCATTTGGCTCCAGTAGATTCTCACAGAGTTTGGATTCACCACTCCACGGCCGACAGTTCTACATTGCGACAATTAGAGTGCTATTGCAATCTTGAAGAACCCGTTCCAGCACCAGTGGACCAAACACATTGAGATTCATATGCACTATATCCGAGAGTTGATTCAGGAGTAGGTCATTGATTTGTAGTATTGTCCTACAGTGGAGCAGGTTGCTGACATATTCACCAAACCTTTCACCGAGAGTAAGTTCTAGCAGTTGTGAGCTCTCTTGGGGTTGTGGGATGTGTCATTAGGGGGGGGTCATCTGACTTCTCCTTCCTCTCTTATGGGGGGGGGACTTTTTCCTCCTTGAGGTTTTGTCCTTCTTCTTTGAGAGTCTTTTGTTCTTTCATCTCTCTTTTGGGGGGGAGTTTTTTCCCACTAGGTTTTCTCCCTTTCTCCGTTTGTGAGAGATTGCTTTGCATAATTTTGCTTGCATTTGCATATTGTACATGGGTACCTATCATGGCCTAGTAGCTGGGACCCATCTTGCATTGTTGACTTGAGTCTTCATTCCCCTAAGTTGCACTTAAGGGGGGGTGTTGGTGTAAATAAATATTCATTATGGATATTATTACACTTTACTTAAGTTAACTTAGGATAATGCATCTCTTCATAGTTTGGATTTGAGACACTTAGGGAAGTGTGCACATAGGGATAGAGCTTGTAGGAGAAATTCCACCTTTTGTGGTCTTATTTTGTTGTTACACTCCACATTCGGTGGGTCATCCACCTCTTGTGGAATATTATATTATTTCTCCTACCTACCCCTAGTATTTCTTACCTACCCTTGTTTCTCATTGAGCCACATGTCATAATTGTGTGCTCATACATCCATATGGCCTTGCCTATATAAGCAGGCCTATATTCATTGTATTGGTTAATCCAATTGATCATTTGCATATTGATGAGAATACAGTCTTGTTCTTGTCATTCTATTGTCTCTCTTTTTATGCTTTTCATTGTGCCCTTGATCTTGGCAAAATCCTACAAATCTAAACAAATTTCTTGAGATATTACAAGGTATCTCTCCAGAAAGATAATTAAAGGAAAGGTCCATATACTCCAGATTGCTTAAAGAGAATAATTGGGGAGGAATAAAACTTGATAATGCATTGCTCTTGAGATCAAGGGCTCGCAAATTTCTCTGAGAACATAGTTGAGGAGGAATAAATTTTGAAAAACTATTGGAAGAGAGATGCAGAATTTTCAAATTGGCAAAGCTGCCAACACACTCAAGGATTGGGCCATATAGTTCATTTTTAGTAAGATCAAGAAGTTGAAGGGCTAGAAGCTTACACACATACTACCAAATACTGTTGTTAATAGAAAAATAAGACAAGTTGATCCCTACAACATCATCAACCCCATTTTCACTGCAACTTACACCATACCATTGGCATGGGCTAGAGTGAAGATCCCAAGAAAGGTTCTAGAGACTTGAATAAATGGAAATATTTTTCAGAACTTCAACTTGTGTGGTGTTAAGAGAGAGTGCAAGAGTGAGAAATGAGAGATTGAAGAACACAATGACTAGAGGAGGAGGATGTGCGCAAAAATACCGCATGGCAGAGTGTTGTCGTTCCTTCGGCCCTCCAATACTGATGCTCATTACCCACATATCAGTGGGATTTCACACTAGTGTTGATGATAATGGTTCTCACCACTTATTTCAGTTGGATTTCCTTAGTTTTTCGGCAATTACAGCTCATAGAAAGGGCATCCACCTCCGGATTTCTATGCTTTTCTTTGGGCAAAAAAAATAGTAATCCAGCTGAGGGCCCTAAAGTCTTGTACATCTGTAATCCCATCACGAATCAACAGAGAAAATTTTGTCTGCCTTGTGAAATAATTGTAGGGATGATGTATATTGATACCCAAATAGTTTCCTGTAAAGTAATTGTGGGATCAAACCAATCAAGAAGGGCTTTTGTCTATGATGGTATGGGGGCTTCATGGAAAGAGTTTGGGCAAAGAGGACGTCTTTATTGACTGGTGTGGGGTTCGGGCCAACGGTGGGCCATAGGGTTTGACACTGATAAGGAAAAATGGATGGAGCCCATTTCTGATTTTCATCATGCGTGGGTATATGTAACAGTTCTGCTCGGCCAAGGAATAAAAAATGAGGAAAAAGGATAGAATTCTGGTCATCTTTAATTGGAATTTCGGTCTTGAATGAAATATCAAATGAAATTCGATGCATCCAACGAGTCGATTAATTCAGCTCTTTGAAATTTTTTTATTTTTAATTGGAAAATAAATTTATTTTATTATTGTAAATGTAATGCCCCACCACGAAACCCAGCTAAAACACAAGAATAGAGTGCAAATAATTTATTTATTTTTAAATTAAACACAACACAAAGGTACAACGGGTTATCATAAGTTCAGATACTACAGTGGAAGACTAAATAACACCTAAAGAGTTTCCCAACGTGATTACCTAATTCAACATTTAACAACTCACGCTAGTTAGTCCAATTAAGTTGATTAACTTAATGACAAGATCATACTTTAAACAAGGATAAATTTCTTTTGGTAAGATAAAAATATAGATAACATGATAAGGTTCATCCAATAAAATTTAACCATACATTACATTCAAACTTTCATTAAAACTTAAGTCATGCATCTAATTTCATAACATACTTAAATTTCATCATAAACTAATGAATACTTTTCATGCATACTTAATCTCATTATCAATAACTAAATACATTTCATTATTCAAATCTACATTCTTCATGATCCAATTTACTGCATTTAATAAGATGACTACATGCATGCATTTAAGATTAACTTTATCTAATCCACATTATACATACTAACATAATGCCATCCATACATGCTAAATTAAAAGGAAACACAAGAATGTAAAACACCACATAACACTGAAATGATCTCGGAGTTCACCCCTAGTTGGCTACATCTCCGGGTCTGCTCAACAAGACCCCTCTGATAATTAAATAATAGTGAAGAATACATAAGGTCACATCATTTACAATCCTGCCATCAAGGTGAATATAACTAATAATACATACAACCACATTGGTCAAATAAATACATGAATGATCCCTAAATAAGAAAGGATCCAACTGAACATAATAAGAAGCAATTACAAAAATCAACTGGAGCATCCACAAAATTAAATCTTTGCAACCCAAGGTCTAACATGATATCAGGTTCTCACGTGGGCAATAACATTAGGATGACTCCACAACAATGCTCCTATCAAAGACAACAAAACAGTACACTAGCGAACATAAGGGACAAGTGTCATCACATAACCTAGTATGGTTACCATGGCAGGTCTTCATAGGTTCCGGCCCCATCCACTGGTTTACTAGGTGACAACCTATTCCGAACCTCCGACCCATCCAAGCCTCATGTGGACCCACATATCCTTTTGGGAAGACAAGAATGATGGTTTGCCATTTCAGGCCTTCTCACAGCATGTCGAGTTTGTGTTAGCACTCATCCCATGTGTGAGGCACAATTATCTTACTTAGTGATTCATTAACTAACTCTCTAATATACTATTAGGTTATCACTTATTAGACACACTTCCAATGGGTTACCTAGCAACCACTTTGGGCGCAGCCCCCAATCGAAAGCCACTTTCCCATATGACAATAGACCATACTCAATGAACTCCTAAACCCAAGAATACACGAGGTCAAGCAAACAGAGTTCAAAATGGAGGGAACAACCATCTGGTCAAACACGACTTCATACGAGGTGCACTGACTGACGGTACTCTAACTAGAGACCTGACCAGCTATGGCCAACCATGAAACAACATTCAACACCCGCATAAAGGACATGACCGATTGCAACACCATCAAGACAATAGTCAAAGTCGAGACCGAGGATAGAAATAGGTACCCCAAATCGACCATACGCCAGGGTCCAATTGAACCAATCAAGGTCTTGTCATTACTTAAGCAAAAGCGAATATAGAAATATAAACTTGCATAGGCAATAACTGGTAGAGACAATCTTTTTTCCATATTGATTTAAACATTAAAAGTCGATCAAGTTTTCTAAATGATCTAAGTTGATTGCAGTTATCTACCTCATCTAGGTACAGGTCGTTCTTGGTTTTCTAACTCACTAAGTTCGTTTGCATCAAAACATAACATAAATACATCATTACAAGTTTTTAAACCAAGTTCACATGAATATAATTAAATAAACATTAACTGTCTAAATATGATATTTATTCTTCAGATAAAACATCATTGTCATACTGGTTCGAAAATAATTTCTCCAAGTTCATCCTTTCCAAAACCAAATTACACTTTTCCGATTAAGGATACATACATATAAAGGAACCAAAAATAGGCAAGCATTTCCCAAATCCACAAATTACTTCCTTATGCACATATAGAAAAATACCAAAATTAACTATTAACTAATATATATATATATATATATATATATATATATATATATATATATATATATATATATATATATATATATATATATATATATATATATATATATATATATATATATATATATTAATATATATATATATATATATATATATTAATCCGTGATTAATAAAATATAACAAATTAATAATTAATAAAGAAATTAGCAAATCAAGTATTTAATTAGAAAAATATGCATTAATAATAAAATAGAATTTGAAAATTAATTAATGTATATTTACCCTTTATACAATTAATTAATAACAAATTAATCATAAATTATTAATTAATGACCATATTTAATCTTCATTAAAAACTTTATTAAAATTAACATTTATAATAATATTAAATTATTACTTTATTTTTTTGCAATTAAAAAAAATATATAAAAAAAATTTATAATTTCAAAATTCTAAAAGGGGGGGGCACCCACGTGGACCCCCTTGGTAGCTCACGCTACCAAAAGGTAGCAGTCTGCTACCATTGGTAGCGCTACTACCCTTTGGTAGCAGTCCGCTACCATTGGTAGCGTGCTACCTCCCACGTGGTGGGGGTTTACTCCCCGCCACGTGGGTAATTTTTTTTATTATTTTTTATTATTTTTTTAATAATTTACTATTAAAATTAACAATACACAGCAAAACACAGTCTCAACAGAGACTTAAAATAATTTCCCAGAAGACATGGATTTTCTAAGATTTCCATTTACGAATAATCCAAAAAAGGAAAATTTCTTCTTTTTTTTTTTTAATTCAAACTCCAAGCATGCAACTAAAATAGATTAATTTGCACATATTTAAACAACAAATCTGCCAAACCCAAAACTAAATTTCAATTTAAAACTTAATTAGGAAACCTTCAATGGAGTTTAAACAAAAATTCCTCAAGAACAACCAAACCCCCAAAATTTGTTCTATTTTGTTTTAAACCAATTTATACAAACAAAAATGTCATCTGGAGGTTTGGAAAGGAAGCAAGGAGTGTTTTAGATTCATAAATTCAAACTACAACTCCTTCATTTCCCAAATACATAATATTTTTAATCTGTACAACCAAGATTTCTACAAAAACACCAAAAACAATTTCAGGCAACGAGAATCATTGCTCACACATGATTCCACCATTCAGCTAAACTCTAGACTAATTCCTCAATCAAAATAATCCTGAGAGCATTTCAATGGAGATTTAAACCAAAACAAATACAGGGAGAATACTAAACCCAACCTTTGATTAAGCAAAGAACCAAAATAATACACAGATTCCTACCTCATTTAGCAATCCTGGATGAGATTTGTTGCAAAGCCCAACCTCCAAGCTCCAGATCAAACTCTTCTCTTCCAGAAATATTTTTCCCCAAAATTCCTTTAGAACATTTTTCAAAATGTCTCTCCGGGAATTATTTTTCCAAAAATTCTTCTCCCAAAATATTTTTCCAAATCTAGGTTAAATGGGAAAAGTTTTAACCAAAAATCCCATTTTTGCATTTAAAATATTTTTATTTAAAATACCATCCCAGAATTCTTATATTTGAATTTAAAATACTTTTACACAATTTATTTCTAATTTAGAAAAATCAAAATGCCTCTTCCTCAATTAATTTCTAATTTTCTTAATTTTAAGAAAACTATCATTTATATTTCAAATTATTTAATGAGGGTAAAATATTTTTTATTAAAATAAAATCTCCAAATTCATTCTTTCAAAACTATATCAAATATAAATATAAAACTTGCTTGCTAATTAAAATTGATTTTCTTTAAATAACTAAAATCGACCTTTCTATTTTTAAAAGGGCAAATAGATTAAATTAATTCTATTTCAATTAAATTTAAATCTTTCCTTTCCAAAAGCATAAGCAAAATAAATTGATCATTTAAACAAACTTGCTACCAATTTGAATTGAGCAATTCTAATTAACGATTACTCGCATAAAGGGAACCTATTTAATTTAGTCCCTTAATTACTAATGCATAAACACACATTAAATCAAACTAAATATTAAGGATTAATTACTCAATTTAACCACACACAAACACGCAACCCAAGAAGGTCAAACAAACAAACGACCTGCACACCCACCCAAAGGGAATACCGATGATGATTGACGACACTCACTTGAGCACGACTAGGATCAAATGAGGGTTTCTCGACCACCTAATCCAATTTCTAAGGGTTAATGAGGAGCACTCAAACCTGTGAACCCAGATGGAGTCAAACCTCGTACCCATGTGGTATTGTACCTGCAATCTCCTGCAACCATGAATCACACATGCATGTGTGTGTGTGTGTGTGTGTGTGTGTGTGTGTTTAATAAGAGTGTTAGCCTAAGATTAATAGCACAATTTAGGAGAAAAATAAACTTACAAACGAATTGATGCGAAAACCACATTAACAGGTATGCACAGAAATCAAAACATTTGACTATAACATGATAAACCAACCAAGGTCAAACTGAGATTAGAATATGATTAGGGCTGGGGTACTACAATAAATGTACATACACCAAAGAAACAGTCATAAATTACAAGAGGATTCACAAGTTACTCCTATATTCACATAGAGGAATTGATGATTTTTTTGTCTCTACAAAAGTAAAAAATTATGAAATTTTCATGTAAGATTTTGAAAAATTAGAAGTTAGGGTGTTCAATTGTTGGGTCATGTCTCTTATCACATCTTTTTTATCACCAACAAATCTAAAAATGTAAGTCTACACCCAATTCTAAACAAAATACACATATAAAATATTTTTTCTTGTTTATACCAAAGCACTAAGATCTCCACAACATCAAGTTTCATTTATTATCATCATTCCTAGAGTTAGTATATCATTTATATTTAATTTTCCTATTCTAATATTTATAATTAACTAAGTCTACAACTATCATTTATTCATCTTGGTTCATTTATGCTAATTTGTATGTGGTCTATTTGATTAGGTTTGACCACTTTAAAATAAATCTATTTTTCTTTACATTTTTTGTAAGATTGATGTGATCTTACACTACATTAGAGGTTATATTTCATTATATCAGGGTCCTAGACCTATGAGTTGATTTCAATTATCATTTGTTTGTTTTTTAATGATTCGTATTCATATTATTAATATTTTATTACTACATCCTCACAAAATTTATGTCTATTTGTGTGAAATCACTTTTACTCACCTTACACACTCTTGGCTACCTCTTAACATTTTTCTTCCAGTTTGACCATAAAAAATATATTTTATTTAAAGTAGATTGTATGTCATTTCTATATTTTCTTACTTTTATTTGGTGATTATACCTTAATTAAATAAAATTATGAACTTTACCCTATTTAAGGTCAGTTTCATTACTATACAATAAACACTAATCGTCATCTATATTTAACCTCTATATATACTTCCATTATTATGTTTTACATTTTTAAATACAATTTGTGACATGTGATCTATTTGTAATTGATTCAATGACATTTTATCTTACGAATTGGGTCAGATTGTCCATGAAGCATTATATCATTACATATTTAGCTTTTCTTCATTTATGGTTCAAGCTATTGCTTTCTGTGTGTAGTGAAATGTGATTCCTAAATGGATTAAAATAGTGCTAAAACAACTCAAAATCACAAAACAATACAACAATAAAGATTAGGCAAGAGAGGTCAAATTAGCCCAAAATACCACAAGAATAAAGTATATCAAACCTCTTGTTACATATATTTGCCCATGATGTTTGATTTAAATATGTGCTTATTCAAAAATCCAATAGCATAGCAACACATAAATGAGAAATGGGTGAGAGAGATAAAAATGGTTAAGGGTTTGATAAATATGATTTTAGGATGAAAAGGATGGATGGTTGAGATTGAAAGATTAAGATCAAGGGTAGAGGACGGGGGAGGGGAATTAAAGGAATCAAAAATTTATTTTGGGTACTTGAGGGGACAAGTCGATGTGCTTGATGTGATGGGAGGAGTTAACTACACTTAATCAAGGATTAAGTGTGTGCACATGCTTAGTGGAGTGGATTAAGAGGAGATTTGTATTAGGATTAGCAAGTAAGTGAAAGAGTTGGAGGATGTGACATTTAGAGAGAGAATGAGTGGTGCATTAAAAAATAATTTTCATTCCATTTGCAGGAAAAGGATAAAATGAATTAAATTAAATAAGTAAGGATATTTATTTAATTTAAGAGATGCAAGGCTAAGAAGTAGTGTTGAATATACATAAATTAATTAATTACCTTAAGAATAGACTAGAAAATGGAGGAACGGGGATTATTAACTAAATAATAATGAATTATTTAATTAATAAAAACAACTAGAATAGATGAATAATGGATCCATAAATTGATCAAATGTAAGTGATCAATTTTAGGTGTCTACATTTTCCTGCTCTTTGATATGGTGTTATGCAGTAACATCATTTCAAAAAAGATTAAACCATATAGCTTGAAATAAATTGGTTTGATTAGGAATGATGCCCCTATCATTCAAAGGAGTGACTAGGAGGAAAGATGATGCGAGATGAGGATGACAATGCCCCCTTGAGAGGACATGTGGGTTCAACGGAACACATGTGTGCTCTCAAAATGGATGAGATGGTGCATGCACAATGTATGGATGAGTATGGGTGATGTATTAAAGATGGCGTAGCCTAGGATGATGATGTTTATACATATGCCTAGTGATGATAAAAGGATGAAAATGATTAATGGATAGACTCATAAGTCTATATTATGTTGGATGAAACTATACAAGAATGGAAATGATATGCAAATTAATGAAGATGATAATGAATAGACTAACATTTCTATATTATCAAGATGGTACTATATGATAATGAAATGATGGGGATGAATGCAAGTGGAGGACAACATAAGGTAAGTGCACCAAGATGGGGAACCAAAAAGGGGTCTTAAGTTACCACTTTTTTTTTAAATCACCAAAGTCTAAACTTCAATGAGAAAATGAAGATAGCTACACTCAAAATGTGAAGATTCAACAAGAACAAGAGGTGTAGTGCACCGAGTCTACTTTCTAAACTACTAATTTTTTTTTTAAATGGTAGAGATTAAGGGTTTCAAAAATGGGGAGCACACAAAGTGGTCCTATTTTTTTCAAAAAAGTATATCATAGCACCTAGTGTGCTCCCCCTAAAATGTCAACCTTTTTTAGAAGTTCTAAAATTGCTCTAGTGAGAAATTAGCTAACACCATGTGGTTTATACCAAATTTTTTGACTAATTTTTTAATGAATATATGATTCTTTACTAATTTTCGAAGTGGAAAAAACCTTTAAAAAAAAAATTAAGCGTGCTCCCCCCTAAAATTTGTGAAAACTAATCAAAAATCAATTTTAGTTTTTCTAAATTGTGTAGAATGGATTCTAGTTTCTAAAATGTAATTTGTTTTAGAATTTGATGATTGAGTAAAAATCTATGCCCAAAATATGACATGTTGGTTTTTGACAAAAACACACACACTAACAAAAGAAATTAGAGACAAAAACCTTAACATAATCAAAATGTGAAAAAAAATTATATGATTGGATAGTTGAAAGAGAGCTTAGCATCGTCATGGTCTCTATTTTTGTTTGCATTGAAATACGTGCAATTCCAATGGGGAGTACAAACAAAAATGTGAGAAATTTTTACATGTTTTCAAAAAACCATGTCTCGGGCTTGAGAAGATCGACCAAGCCTTTGGTTTGTGTGCCTAAGGAAAATACAAGCCTAAGGCTTGATGTTTCCCAAGGAAGATACTTTGGCGCACACCACATTTGGCTTGCACTAAATTTAAAAAATGCATTTTTAAGTTTGGCGCATGCCAAATTTGGTGAGAGCCATATATGGTACACACACCAAATATATTGCATTAACATTGGAGAGAATTTCAAATCAAGATTCCCAAAAGAGAAAATCAAGTGGAGCTTGTGCACATCCACTTCTAGCTATATTTGAGGAGCTCGGAAGGTAAAATGTTTAGTTGATTCAGATGTTTTACATTATTTTGTGTATTTGACATGTTCAACTAACATATTACTTTTCATTGCTTTTAGGACAAATGCATCCCAAAGGCACAAAAGAATAAGGAAGACACTAATGAATCAACCCAACCAACTCTAAAAGAGGAGGTGCTGATTGAGAAAGAGAACACGAGTTTTGCTCCATGTAGCATTGTGACGGTTTCAAATGACAAGTTGGACTCTACCAATTGTTTGGAGTCAAAAAATGGTTTTTCAGCTTCGGGAAGTATTGAGGACTCCAAAAGGCTAATGGAAATACTGAGGATTCCAAAAGGTTGAATCACAATAAGATGAATGGAAGGTGGTTACTAGGAAGAGAGACAAGAGGAAAATGGATAAAGGCTCCTTCACTATACATCTTCATTCTCATTCCAAAGGTGATGCCAAAGTGCATCATTGATTAAATTTTTTAATGACTCTTTTTGGGGAGGGAGCTACTTGATTGTAGCCCTACCTGGTTCATGTCAAAATTTAACACTATTTTTATTACTATGGGTGCTACCCCAATTGTAGCTATTAATCTACCAAAAAATATATATGGGCAAAAGCATGGAGTTGTGTCACACTTTGGGCCAAATGAGGGTAGTCCGGTCGAACTACCCTCGGGTCGCGTGGCGCCTACGTGACGTCGAAATGGCGTTGGAAGTCTAGTCGGTCTCAATTTGGCCAAACTCCCTTAGTTCAAATGCTTTCATTCAAAAAAAACCATTTTTAGAACTAAGGTTAGTCCAGTCGAACTAGCCTATGTGTCATGTGATGTGGCACAAAAAAGGTGAAAAACTTTTTACTTCTGAAAAAATTTCACTTTTGCTCAATTTTTCTTCAAGCTGAATATTTTTTACAAAAATCAAAAAAATACCCTTTTGTAGAGCTCGAAGCCATGAATCTAGACATATAATATTTTTAGTATTTGATTAATTTTAATATTTTTTATTAATTAAACATTGCGAGTAGCTTTTTAAAATTAAAAAAGAGGTTGATTAGAAATTTAAAAAATGTTAAATGATATTAAAAAATATATTTTTCACTAGATGAGAGAATCTTCTCGAAAAGGGGTTTTTTTTTGGGTTAATGATAAATTTAGTAGTCAAAAGGTGATGCAGAATGAAAACTGTCAAATTTAGCTATGTTGGACTTCAAAATATTATAACAAGAAAAATATACATCAAAAATTTATTTTATTTTAACACTGCATATATATGTTCTCTATTCGGAAAAAAAAAATTAGAAAAAATAATGTCCGTTTTCATTTTTTTGGTGACGTCAACTAAAACCCCCGATTTTCAACATTTTTTAGAATTGAAAAATCTATCAAGTTGAATTTATAAAAAAAAAATCAAATTTTTTTCAAAAAGAAATAAAAAATTGCAAACCTAAATTTCATTAATATTTCTATATTTGATCAGTTTACATCATTTCAAAATTCAATTTAGAAATGTCACTTTTATGCGGTCGAAGTTAAACAGTTTTAGTTGTGTTGGTTGGTTCCTTTATAAAAGTGTGACATAGGTTTGTGCTTTTACCCATATGTTTTAGTTAAAAAATAAATTAGTGAATAAAAATAAAATGGATATATATTGGTGAGGAGTGTGTATATTATTTCATGCCCATAGCATATTAAATTATTTTTTATTTACAATAATGACAATAATCTCGGTTATATATATAATATTATGAAGATGCACATGTTTCTTAAGAAAAAAGATAAATTAGCTTAAAACACATTTATTGATTAACTTGAGAGTTCCATCTCTATTATAGTTAAAAATTAAATTAAAAAAGAAAAGCCAAATATATATATATATAGTGACTAAATTTTATTTAAATACAATGTATAATAAAAAATCTAATGCAATTATATTAAGTGTGATAATTTAAAACCAATAAATTATTGTCTAATAAATAGTGAAGATGTGTATTTGTAATGAACTCCAACAAAAATATACTTAGCTTAGATGATACACACATACAAGTTGCATGGCCACCAACATTTTCATTTTTCAGAATTTATATACAAATTTTATTCAAAAAAGAGTAGATGTGCACACATATTACTTGTTTATTGACTACCAAGTTGTAGACTTAGGGTTTGCACCCTTTGTATTTATGAAGGATACTCAATGTTCAACATTACCTAGTCTTTCTCATGCTCTAATCATGTCACTTGGAAGTATTTATTTAGTGTGATTAATCATGAAATTGACAATGAAATCAACCATTTATTCCATTCTCTCAAGCAATGCTTAACAAAGAAGGAATTCATGGCATTAAGTCAAGATTAAACCTTAAATACAAGATATTATTTTCTTTCAATTCATTATTTATGTACTCTTGGTAGTGTTTACTATTATCAATAAGTACCCTTCCATATGTATCTTAGTTCTATTTTGAGTTTGGCACAAGTAACAAGCCCAAACCCTTCCATATGTAAATTATATTTTGATAATATTTACTATTATTAAGATCAAGTAGCAAGCTTGGGCCTTTTCCTTACTAATTTTACTAGCCAATAATTTTTTAGATGGAGTATGAATAATTTTCCATTCACAATTTCTCATGATGTAACTAACCCTTGAAAAATTCCTTAATTTTCACTAATTTCCCATTAAAGTAAAGTTTAAGGCTCCCCTATAGAGGAGGAATCGGGAAACCATTTTAATTACTTTTTCTTTTTTTTTGTGCTTGCAATGGTTGATCCTACAAGACCTATAAATAGAAAAGGGCTTGGCAAATCCCTACTTCTTTGGTAATCTATTCTCGTAATTGTTGAAAGGCCTATTATTACACCGAAGGCATCTCATATATGGGATGGATAGCCTGCATCTTCAAATCCACGATGGAGAATTGTTTGAAGGTACTGCAACCATTGCAGTAATATTGGCCTTTCATTTTTTTCATTTATTACATGCACCACTTTCCTTGTCAACTCCATGCAATCGGCACCAGCTCCTCCAGACCTTTTCATCTATTCTTTCTAACATGTTCTGCAATTTTTGAAAAATTGTCAAGCTCGTCCATTCTACTTATTTTCACCTATTCTTTCTGACACCTCCATTCGATCTGGACCGTTTAACAAGATTCATCAGTAATAAAAATAGTTGATATAGATTGAATACATATTTAGTAGGATATTCTTGTCATTGTCAACGATCAAATAGACAAGGTAAATGATGATGAGTTGTGTCGGTTGTTGCATTAATGAAAATGTTGTAGTATCGTCTGCAACAAAAAATGGCGGCCAATGTTTGTAGCGTACAAAGCACTGCATGAAAATGTCCAAATTGTACATACGTAGTCTCATACGTACCACCATTTGTGAAGTGCTCTGCAATCGAGCATTATTCTTCTCCTCCATTACATTCTCTTGCACAATACCCACCGTTACTTCGCTTCAATCACAGAACATTTTTTCATTTAATAAAAAGCAACCCCAACATTATTACCACATGCCCAATGACAGAGCGGCATCAAAGACAAATTAAATGAAATGCAACTTAAATTGTGTAAACATGGCAATATAATTGAAATCGAAAAATCAAAATGATGACTTCTAGATTAGCAAAGTCACCTAGCGTAAAAGTCATCATCATTTACCATGTCATTTACCCTGTATGTTTGATCGCTGACAATGACAAAAATATCCTACTGAATATGTATTCAATCTCTCTCGGCTAATTTAAATACAATTTGTCATGCAAAAGTTTTAGTTGTGCTCACTTCTAACCTCGTATTTGTAAAATCATAATTCCCCTCCTACATTGGTGTTAACAAGAGTTTGAAATTTACTAGGTATCATGGCTTTAACAAGAGTTTGAAATTTTAAAACAATATTTTAAATTTTGTATAATATAATTATTAACTTTATTTTTTATTGAATTTTATATTTTTTAATGGTAGATATATTATGTGTTTAGTATTTAATTGTGTTTTTTATATATATAATTTATATTAAAATATATTTATTGTTATTATACATTAGGTTTTATATAATATATATTTTTAAATAAAATATATATTATAATATATAATTAATTTATAATATTGATTAAAATATTAAATATATTATATGTTAAGCATTATTTATATTTATTATTTAATATGGTTAGAAGTGAGTCACTTAATGAAATGATGGGTTTTTGTCACTTTATGGCTTGTCGTTCATTATTTTGGTTGTTTGTTTCCTATTTTTCAATGCTTGTCATTTATTTTCTCATTTTATCCATTATTTGTTTATAAGAGATTATATTATTATGCTTTAGTAGGGTTTCATAATATCTTTCCACCAAACTCTATTGGTCGACATTATTGAAAACTTGGCACAATATGTGTAGTATAACAAGCAAATTTTTAAGAATAGTGTGCAACACAAACCAATGAATAGCCATCATTGTAGAGGCCTCTCTCTCTCTCTCTCTCTCTCTCTCTCTCTCTCTCTCTCTCTCTCTCTCTCTCTCTCTCTCTCTCTCTCTCTCTCTCTCTCTCTCTCTCTCTCTCTCTCTCTCTATTTATATATATCTTCTTCTTTATTTTTATCTCCTTACCTCTCTCTCAATCTTCCCCCTCTCCCCCTCTTTCTATTCCTATCTATCCCTTGCTCCCTATTGTAAACATAACATGAGCATGTTGGTAATAGAACCTTATTGTCTTCTTGATTTAGAGGTTTTATTCCAATCATGTTTGTATCCTTCTAGATAGATGCAAAAATTATTTAAAGCTATTGCTTCTCCATTGAGACCTTTGTAGCACAAAAACCATCATTTTCTATATAGCCTACCAATTCACCTTGTGTAATTTTTTATATTAAATCAAGAAATCCATTTCATGTATTGCACAAATGTATACAAAAAATAGACCAAAAAATTCCTAATTAAACTTTTCCGGTGTACCCATTGCACACCAAGGTGCAATTGCTAGTTTTATGAGTATTCTTTGACTCTTGTGGTAGCTAATTGTCTTATGAAAATATCCATATTTTTTTAGAAATGAGGTTTCCAAGAGGAAATGTTTTAAAAATATTATTCGGTTATGTTCCTTTCAAATATTTCAAATCACTATTGAAGTCATAATGCAATAAAAACAAGATTTAATTTTCAGTGTAGGTCAAATTTTGCAAAATATATTATGGTGTTGAAATGGACATCCATCCAGCCTAATCTTATGCAAAGCCATCTCCAACAAATCTAAACAAAGTGATAGTTTATGAAACGGTGGTTAGTATAAAAAGAATTAAGAAGATAGAAAATAAATTATGTATTTCTAGAAATAAATAGAACTCGATACTTGAAATCAAAATCTTATAAAAATTACATGATCTTCTTATTATTTAGAAGGTAGGGATATAGATTACAATGTCTTTTGATCAATTTTGAAACATATCAACCTTAAACTCACCCATATAATAGTTATTTTTTAATTTAAATATCAACTAATTTAAATAATTTCAAATATTATTATTAAATACAAACATGACAAAAAAAACCTTAAATACTATTTTAATATAAATACATATAAATAAAGCTCACTTCCTTTATAAACATGTATCTATTAGATCTTCCTTTAAAATAAATCACATTTAGATTGAGATAGATAATAAAATGATCAAAAGAGGGAAATAGCTATTTAACTCCTACGATACACCCAGACATCCATGCCAATCATACATCATAATAGATGTTTTAATGCAGCGTAAGAATAACCATTTCTTCAAAGAAGAGCTAATAGTTCTGTTGGTAGAATACTCCAACAGTTCAAAATAGAAAGTGCCAAGTTAGAATCCTAATCCTATATGATCCATCTGAACTATTGACTCAACAGACCCACCTTCACTATCATTGGCTTCATATGTGGGACTCACTCTGTTAAGGAAAACGGCTCTGCTCTCTCCCTTTCAAATAGTCTACAAAACCCTCCAAATTGTTTTCAGACGAACCTCCATTCATCACTGCTCTCTTCATAATTTCTATAACACTCCCAACATTATTTCTAAGTATTTTCCCATCTTGCCCATCTATATTCATAAATTCTACTACAGTGAGTGCAATCTCCTGGCGGGGCACCAGCATGGATCTCATGTTATTGGAACTTCTGGAAACCTGACCCAGACTCATGGCCACCCCCCATTCATTGACAATGAGCCTGCAATTCGTATACTGGTCTGTGAGCAGGGGAAATGCGAGCATGGGAACTCCCAACCAGAGACTCTCCATGATGGAATTCCAACCACAGTGGGTGAGAAATCCAACCACAGAAGAATGTGACAACACATCCAGCTGAGACACCCACTGAGCAACTAAGCCCTGATCTTTGCTGTTTTCCATAAAACCTTCTGGCAATACATCTTGCACATTTGAGGCGACTATATCAGGACGATGCACCCAAAGGAAGGGCCGTTTGCTCTGCAACAAACCCATGGCCATTTCATGAATTTGAGCTTTGGAAACATGGGCGAAGCTTCCGAAGGAGGCGTATAGAACAGAATGTTTGGGCTTTTTGTCGAGCCAGCTCCTGCAGTCTGACTCGGCCCACATGCTTGTCCCCACCTCGCCCTTGGGACGATGGTCTTGAAACAATGGACCCACTGAAGAAAATGGGATTCCCGATTGCGCTTGCAGCTCTTTGATTGTTTGCCTATCTAGCTCGTCCACTGTGTTAGAAATAATCCAATCTGCGGTGCGGGCAGATTGAAACGCTTGGTATATGATTTGGTGCGACAGCGTTGATACATCTTGCTCTTGCAGATACTAAGGAAGGTCTGTTAATTTCAATGTTGGAGCCCCCGGAATGTAGTTTATCAGCTCCCCTTCTGCAGCACAGCGTCCACCATTGTTTGGTTGGCTTTTCCAAATGGGATGAGCTTTACATTCATAAATCTTTAAAGATTTTCATTCTAGTGTTGATAGCATGTTCTAAGTTTTAACTTGTTTAGATGATTCATTTATATTGATTAGGTTTAAACAATATATTCTAAATTTTAATTTATTCATTTGACTCATCTGAAATTAGATTCATTTTTTCAATAGAATCTTTAAAGAACACACTCTAAACTTTGACATTCACTTATTTAGGTGTTTCATTTGAAATCACACTCACTTCTCTACTAGAACCCATCTATTAGTATGGTGGCTAGTCTGAAATATCTTGCAGGACCCATTAGAGAGACACAATAAAATTAAAATTCTCCAAATGATCTAAATTAAATTTCAAACTTCTCCTCGCTTTTAAATTTATTAATAACAAATAAATAAAATGCGGACTTATAAGAAACAATATTACCATTGCTTGTGAAGGGATGATGGGCGTTGTTGACGAGGAGGTCCCAGTTATAATATATAGAAAACACCATGACCGGCTCCGTCCAGAAAGAAACGTGTGGCCTGCCCAAACGAAAAAAGTGTCGGTGATGATGCAGGAGATCGGAGGGCCTTTTCGTTGCAGATCCTCCATCAATTCCTCTACGTGAGGCTCCATCTTATTCAACAGAGCATCATCAAACTCAACGGGATTGAGAGATCTGTCAAAGTCTTGAGGCAATCCATCGGACACAAGTGCCGAACGGATAAGAGAACCCAGACTCATGTGGGCAAAAGGATCTCGACCATTATTAGCTTTGAGGATTCGGGCGTGGCATCCATGGGTGCACACCACCGTCTCAACAACACTCTTTATTTCAATAAATTTGACATTGACTGGCTGGTTGGAAATCACTCACTGACTTGCCTTCCACCTAGTTTTCTGGTAACAAAATGAATTTCAAGTGGGGAGACTAAATTTATAAATCAATTTTTTGTTGGTCCCAACAAAATGGATTCCTCCCAAGCAGCCCAACCGGGGAGACTTTCTTAACAAAACAATAGATTACAACAGTAAACAAAGTAGTTTGATTCTTCAGTAGTTTTAAATCTAAAGACTGAGAAGGCATCACAGTATATACTGTAATGGTGCTTTTCACAGTGCTGTCTATGGTTGCATTTCTTTCAAGTCAATTTCATTAATCTGAGTGTTGCCTAAGTATTAAACATATTGTTTGCAGAAATTGCTTTTAAATTCATTTCAGCGAACGCAAATTTTTAGTATTAAACTGGAAAATAGACTGTCCAAAGATAATTTGCATTGCTTTCAAATAGTTTTATGTTTTAAACCTATTGTTTGCAGATATTGCTTTTAAACTAATTGCAGCAATGCAAATTTTTAGTATTAAATTGGAAAATAGGCTGTCCAAAGATATAGTTTGCATTACTTTCACAAGGATTTCAAAGTCGCCTAAATTTAAAATATTATAGAATATTATCAAACATATATTTTAATTGATGAGCAAGAGAGGACACTCAAAACATCATCCCTCCATGTACATTACCTGATGTACTTTTTCATGATATTCTCACACCCTCCGGATAGTTTAAATTAGATTGTCTAAAATCTATTTAAATTTTTCATTTTATTACTAGTTGCCTTGCATTTTTATATTTGTGTGACAAAGTTGGGCATTAAAAATTGGAATTGGATTAGTAATTAAAATTTTGAGATAAATATATTTTGCATTTTTTTATGGTTAAGATAAGGTCGTGTTAATTTACTATTAATTGATCAATAGAATCAAATAAAAAATATTTATAAAAAATTAAAATCTAAACTTATCACCACTTAGCAAGTGTATATACCTCTTTCATTCTTACTATTCTACTCTTTGTTCACACATATGAGAATGCTCCTCGCAATTGTAGCCACCCTATCTCTTACACATTTAGTGCTCACGCATGTGTGAGTACATTTACTCTTACACCTCATGAGATCCATGGCTCAATCTTCCTCAAATATTGTCCCCCCATTAAAAATGCATCTTGCATTTTGATTTTCTTCATGAAATGTTTATAGATAGGAGGTCTTCAATCTAATTTAATTATCCATTCTTATGATATTCTTATGTTGATATTTTATTCATCTATCATTTTAATTCCAGCCTCATGTTGTTGGTCTACTGAGCAACCACATTCCACCATCTATCACACATCATAAAGAGCACATCAAGTAGAGCATTGGGTGCACTCTACTTTTGTTCAATCAAAGAACAAATGAGTAAAATAGCTTGATTTATGTTTCATCATATATTTTAATCTTTATATGTTTTTTAGTTATTAATGATAGTAAAATAATGAGTTATTTATATAGAATATATTCATGTTCACCAAGCTAATCAATTTTTTGGTGGTGGTCATAATACTTATTTTTAGTTTGAGTTCTATAAAGAAATATGAATGTGTTTTATTGGTGTGGAGTATGCGACTATAAGGAAATGTAATTTTCAATTTAATCATATGTTAGGATAATGTTAAGAAACCATTATGTTCCCACTTGTAAGAATTTTTAGTGTTGCTTTCTAATTTGATCTCAATCGTAAATAGTTTTTCTATTCTCCAATTCTCAAGTACCCTATCATGACGGCATCATAGATAATGGGTGAACACATAGCTGTGCATTATGGCTAGTAGGCCTTGAGGGCGTCTCTTTCATGGGCTCTGAAAGGTGATTTGGAGTGGTCCTAATTTACAAGGCTTTACATATTCATCATCTAAAGTTGCTATGGAGATGGTGATGGCCATGAAACTTAAATTTATTTTGTAGGAAGGGTCATTAACATGTATCAATAGCTATGGAGAATCATCGCATAATCCAAATTGAAAGAAGCATTTAAAAGCATAAGAAACACCTTGAAGGAATTATATGCAGTTACATTATAGAGTAAGGATTTTTTTTCACATGTTTTTTTTTACATGTTCATCTATATTTTTTTTTTCATGTGGTGGATCCAAATATAAGTACATGTTGCATCCATGAGAGAGTCGCAACGCTATATGGAACACAATGCCCTGACGGGCTTGTGACACTATGTCCATATTTTTCAACGTGATCTAAATTATTGAAATTATATTGTAACAAACTCATGTCCATTTTCTAAATCATATTTAAATTTCACTAATAATTCGTTATAATTTATTTTAGATTAATTCAATATTTCACAAGAAAATATAATATCATTACAGAAATCATTTATCATCCTTCC
Organism: Cryptomeria japonica; assembly: GCF_030272615.1. Taxonomy (NCBI): domain Eukaryota; kingdom Viridiplantae; phylum Streptophyta; class Pinopsida; order Cupressales; family Cupressaceae; genus Cryptomeria; species Cryptomeria japonica. Next base: position 94,110,989 of record NC_081409.1, on the reverse strand, counting down.
ACACACTAAATCCATTTTGGGCCCTTATATCCCAAAATCCCATCCTCCATCTTATTTTACTCATCCCTTCATCCACCAATCTCCTATCCCTATCACCCATCATAAAAATCTTATGCTCCTTTAATTCCTAATCAAGATCAACAAAGGTATATACCCATGCATCCTATCCAACATCCTACCTCCATCACTCTATTCATTTTTCTCCCACATCATCCACCTCCTCTCACCCATACCGATTATACTGCAAGCAATTCGATGCCAAATTAAAAATACATTATGCTAATCATCCTCAAAAATCTAAAGATCATCATGTCCCCTCAAAAATTCATGCTCAAACAAATAAATATCCAATCCAAAAATACAATAAATCCAACATATGCCACAAAAGGCCCACCAAATCAACAATAAAAGAAATGTGGATCCCAAAGCAAAAGGAACCAATACATCCAAAAGAACAATCCTTCTCCTCTATCTCTTAAATCTATCTTGGACCCATATGTCCCAAAAATTTACCTATCATAATTCCTCCATCATAGCCACATCCACCATCTATCTCTCCTCCACTCATTCAACACCCATTCAAACACATTCCAACATTGGTCCTAACAAAATACCCCCATCACACTCATTTTCCATCATTCCATCCAAGCACTTTCCAACGCCATACCCCTTACACCACATATATACCCCATAAAAACCATCTAATGCATATCTATAAGGTTGTACCAGCATCCAATCATCCCTACAAATGGGCTCCTATCATCTCAGTAAATGCAACTAGATGTTTGAGTATTTCCTTCATCTCCCTATCAGCTATCTTGCAACTCGACTTATCCATATCCTTATCCCTAACCATATCCATCAATAGCCTTCCTCCCAAATATAGAAATTCAAAAAAAAAAATGAAAGATCCAAAACAATAATAAAGAGAAGAATTCGTCCAATGGTGGAAACCTAGAAAACATGTGCCTTGAGCATGTACCATTATGAAACCTAGAAAAAAAGAATCATGTGTAATCCTTCATCTATTTTATTTGTACAATTGGGGGAAAGATTAGCTACTTATCCACAACCCCAACTACTGGTCAATCACATCCTATCCATTCCACTTCCTTCTTCCTCCTTTAGATCTTGATAAAAACCATCCACCGTCCATCCACTAATCCTTCTATCCCCCAATCCCTATTTCCCAATTCTTTCATCCCTTCCTCTTATCATCCTTCCATATCCTAATATTTATCTCATCCTCCTTCCATCTCCCAAATCCTTATCATTGTATCCCCCATATTTCACTCCTTTCTACCATCACCTCCCCATCCTCTCGTAATCCCTTGTCAATGGTATATAGCTATAGGATACTCTCCATGCAATCCACTAATCTATTCCATCAATCCCAATCCTCCTTGCAATATAACATCACATTTATGTCCCAATCCATCCCCTCCAACTATCTAATCTAGTGAAAAATCACCCCATCACATCCTCGATCTTGTTCCCATTCTTGCTACAAGCCTTTATCACAATCCAAACATCATCATTGGGATGTATCATTCTCAATTATTATGTTGTTTTAGAACATACCATTCTCACATCAAAAACACTCCATCCACCATCAATACATCTTGGCTTTTTAGCTTGAAATGGATAACATTATATTTGGATTTCATTCATCGGTCCGCTAGAATGTATCACCACCATTACCCATAATCCCTACCCCTTGTATATATTTTACACCTTGTAAATCGTATTCTATGCATAGTGTCAGTTGTGCCTCATCACCGAGGCTCATTTTTACATAGTGTCCTTAGGTCTTATTCTTGGTGTTGATCATCGTGCGTCATAATACTTTGTCCCTATCTAGCTAGTACTTCAACAAGAATCTTTGGTTCCCTTGAGGTTTCAAGTGTCTCACCTGTCTCTTATCATAGGAGCCTTAGTCCAATATTCATCATTGGTCTTTGTGGGATGTAACCTTCCTCATATAAGACCACATCAACCCCATCCATCAATTATCCTTATAGAAATAGGTACTCGAGATGTTTGTTATTTATTTGGTACTATTTGATATGTATTTATTTTTATCTTTAGCTTTCTATTTTACCTCCTTATAGTCGTCGTGATCCTTTATATCATTGTATGTTGTGAATCGTAAAAGTAGAGGCATTGTCTTGTTTTTTATATTCTTTTTTTTTGTTGATGTGTCTCGTGATGTTCCCACATAGATCCTTGTGGTCTCCTATAATGTTGGGGCATATCTTTTTCTTGTGGTTGTTTAGCATCGTGCCTGCCAAAGTTCATTGTAACTTTAAGAGATGTTAGATTAACCTTTTTTGTGTCAGTCCTATGCATTTGATATGAATTCACCTTGGTTCCTCATAACCTTGTGCATAGTACCTCATGCTAAATCAAAATAAGTGATCACTAAATGACAGTTATCATATGATGCTCAATCCCCCCCCAATCCATTTATCCTACATGTTTCTAATCCATTCATCCTATATGTATATCCCCCATCTATCTATTCCATTTATCTTCCTCATTCCCACCTTAATCATGCTCCCTCACCCATCTTTCTTCTTTCATCTTACCATCTTCCACTACTTTTTTACTTCCATCTCATTCATATTTATCATTTTGTTTTCATCTAGTTTCATCTATGTTAGCCTATCCATTATAATTTCCACCCATTGCATTATCATCTAGATTCATCTTGCATAATATAGACTTGCTAGTCTATCCATTATCATGTTCATACATTGCAGTATCATCTAGCTTCATCTTGCATATTATAGACCCATTATTATATGCATCTCATCATTATCATCATATGCATACACCATGCATATGTAATACATCTATCATAATCATCCATATGTTGTACATGCATAAACTCACCCCTTTCGAGAGCACACCCATGTTTTACATGTTCTCTCAGGGGGACATCCTCGTCCTCGTCCTCATTTTCACTCTCATTATCTTTCATCCTCATCACTCCTTGATTGGTTGGGGCATCTCTTATAATTCAACCATTTTCTTCCAAGCTCTATGTTTAATCTTGTTTGAAATGACACTACTCTTTAATATCACTTCAAAGAGGAGAAAAATGTAGACACCTAAAATTGACCACATTTGGTCAATTTACCCATATTTCATTTGATTCTCCATTATTTATAATAATTAAATAATATTATTTAATTAATATTACCTATTTTCCTAGGTCCTAGCCCAAGGTAAATAATTATAATTATTTACCCTTATCCTTATTCCCTTCTTCCAATAATTAAATTAATTTAATTTAATTTAGTCCCTCCCCACATGTCACATCCTTCATCACTTTTATTTATGCCCTAATTCTCACCTAATCTCTCTCTAATCATTTGTACATTCTCCAATCCTAATTAAGTGGATTTGATCCACTTCAAATCCCTACACAATCTCACCCCACACCCCAAACCTATAATGCACCTTTTTGAGAAGACCCCATGTACTTGCTCACATGGGTCTTTCTTCTTCAAGTACCAAAAAAAGAATTTTTCTTTCCTTCCCCTCCAATATTTTATATCCCTTGCTACTCACGTCATGATGCCACTTGGCACCATCCCAAGAGGTGAGAAGAACAAAATTTCTCTCCACCATAGATCTCCATTTTGCAATCTCAACCCTTCATCCATTTTATCCCCAATCTATATATCCATAACTTAGCCATTTTTATATCTCCCTCACCCATTTTTCATTGGAGCATCGTTATTCTATCAAAATTGTGAGTGAGAACACATGAAATTGAACATCATGGGTATCTCTATACAATAATATATTTAATATAGTTTAATTTTGCTAAATTATATGTTTGTTTGACCTTTTTTTCTTTATCTTGAGTGTTTGTTTGGTTTAAAAAGCTAAATCACTCACACAAGTTTGAGTGAAAATTTCATGCACATAGAAAGTACTAAGAGGAATGGGAAAAAAGATAAAATAAATGGAATTTTAAAAAGCCTAAACAAAAAAATACACAAATGTTTTCTATTAAGGGTCAAAGAAGCTTTCTATCCTAAATTAGAAAGGCATGTCCATCTTTCTAAAACCATAAATGTCCAATTGTGATCCAATAAATCAATCAATAAGACCAATATTTTATTTTGATCAATAAATCAATCTTGGAACATCTCAGGAACTCAGAAAATCCAAAAAGACAGCCTCTAGACTAACAAAATCCAAAATAGAAAGCCAAAATCGACCCAAAAAGTCATATACAGCAATATGGAGCATTCACAAACTAACTCGGTGCATTCGTAGAGAAGAATAGTGCCTTCAATTAACAGAGTACAGCGCATATAGACAACAATATAGCACATATGATTACTAGAATTGCTCATATGATCGACAAAATAGTGCATATGACATATAAATTTACATCATAGTCTAGTCCCTATAGGATACCGAGCAACGCATTTAGGCCATGTAGATTAGCGCATCTAACTTCCAGAATGATGCATTCACAAATTAAGGTAGCGCATGTGTCAAATTATTCATCGCATACAACAAATGGAGTAGCACATAGGTTAAAGAGAATAAAAGTCTCAGAAACAGAGACATAATTTATGACAAGGTACAAAATGACACTTCAATCATTTGCGACATCGAAACACGCTTTTAATGGAAAGTATCATCTTAAATCAAAGTCATATAAGGTAAGGAATCAAATAAATAGATCAAATTTAAATGAGATCCGACTCGACGCAACACAATACACTCCCATAACATGAACAGAGCCAAAATCCACATTCACATCTATACAGGTAACTTTGAGGTAATAGGAAACTTCAAACTCCCAAGAGTATTAAAACCAATAAACCAACATATAGAATCACAGGGATAAACTCCATTCATAGCATTGCATAGACATGGGAGTTCTCAGAATACCAAAATTCTCAATAAACGTCAAGAGTAAATCTCAAAAAATACATTATCCACATATTTCCCACCCAGCAAACATTTTTCCACAATCACGGACAAGAAGAATCCAATCTTTACAAATAAAAATGCATAAGAAGGATTTAAATCCCCAACCTGGAATTAGAAGTTATGGAAAGCAATGTTGCAGAAGAAAGCCCAAATCCACCACCACCAACGAAAACAAGCTTCAAGAAATCCAAACCAAGATCCCAAGCCAAAACATTTCGTAGAAAATATATCCATCAAGCAATAGAATTCGGAGAAATTCTCCAGCCAAGCCACCCCACGACAAGCTCAAATCTCCCAATAAATAGAAATTAATCAAAAACTAAACAACTTCTCTAACCAATCAAAATAATCCAAAATATAATATTTCCTACCAACCATCTGGAAAATCAATACAATAATAATATAAAATAATATTATTTCAATTTCCAAATGTCACAATCAATAATAAGAGAGGGTAAGTAAGATAAATAATAAATAGGTAAAAGATTAAGCAATAATAAATAGTAAATAAACCCATTAACCAATAAATAAAATAAAAAGGGCTAATAAACAAATCAAAAGCCCAATAAATGTTAAACCACAAAAATAATAAAAATAAATAATTAAACAATTAAGTAATGATATATCTCATGAACACAACCCCCAAAAGGCCAATCATAACAAGGGGTAAGTAAATAAATAGTAACAAATAAATAACCAATAAATAGATAAACCAACAATAAATAAATAAACAAATAATTAAATGTATGGATAGATGTAAATACTCCAACCAATATAATTTAAACTCAATCTATCATTTGGATGTATCATTCTCAATTTTTGTGTTGTTTTGGGACACAACATTCTCACATCAAAAACACTCCATCCACCATCAATACATCTTGCCTTTTTAGCTTGAATTGGATAACATTATGTTTGTATTTGATTCATCGGTCCATTAGAGAATATCACCACCATAATCCATTGTAGACACGTAAAAAAAAAATCATGAAAATATCCTCTTAATCTTAATATTTCCAATCATTAAATGGATCCAAATTAAATAATATTCTTATTATCCGATTCTCCATATTATTCATTATATTAATATTCATATTTATTCCATTTTTCCATTAATTCATTAATATATTAAATAAGTATCACATTATATCATTATCCCGTTTTATTCCTATTATTCCTAAACTTTCTTCCATACTCAATCCATCTGATATTTATCTTGTTTCACTCCCACCTATTACACTCACCTAATGAATATGGGATAAACACTTACACCTCCAAACCAATATATATCCCACATTCATCCTACATCTTGGATCCGCCCTGGGGATATCTATAAAAACCCAGCCCCTTCTCTCATTTGAGGCAGTCTAGCAATCTAGCAATTAGTTCACTTTTTCCCTCTTGCATTCATGTTATCTCACATCTTGCTTTCTCATATCTTTCAATCACCTTGAATTTTGAATCTCCATTTCCTCATAGCCTTTTGTGCATGTCCTTCTAAGAGCAATATTGTTACAAAACACAAAATCTTGAGGAATAAGAGTGCAATGGAGTAGTTTGTGTGACATGCATGTGTGTTTCTACTTTAAATTTTGATTTGCATGTGTGTGTTTTGGTAGGACCTTCATTTTCGGATGGTGGAAGAAGCTAAATCCATGATTTAGTTTCCTATTTGCCCCATTCACATCCATAATCCCTACCCCTTGTATATATTGTACACCATGTAAATCACATTCTATGCATAGTGTCGGTTGTGCATTATCACCTAGGCTCATTTTTACATAGTGTCCTTAGATCTCATTCTTGGTGTTGATCATCGTGTGTCATAATACTTTGTCCATATATAGCTAGTACTTCAACAAGAATCTTTGGTTCCCTTGAGGTTTCAAGTGTCTCACTTGTCTCTTGTCATAGGATCCTTAGTCCAATATTCATAATTGGTCTTTGTGGGATGTATCCTTCCTCATATAAGACCACATCAGCCCCATCCATCAATTATCCTTATAGAAAAGGTACTCGAGATGCTTGTTATTTATTTGGTCCTTTTTTATATTTATTTATCTTTATCTTGAGATTTCTATTTTACCTCCTTATAGTAGTCATGATCCTTTATATCATGGTGTGTTGTGAATGGTGAAACTAGAGGCATTGTCTTGTTTTTTATGTTCATTTTTTTTGTTGATGTGCCTTGTGATGTTCCCACATAGATCCTTGCGGTCTCCTATAATGTTGGGGCATATCTTTTGCTTGTGGTTGTTTAGCATCATGCCTACTTAATTTCCTTGTAACTTTAAGAGATGTTAGATTAACCATTTTGTTTGGTGTGTCAATCTTATGCATTTGATATGAAGTCACCTTGGTTCCTCATAACCAAGTGCATAGTGCCTCATGCTAAATAAAAATAAGTGATCACTACATGACCCCTACATGATAGTTATCATATGATGCTCAATGTCTCCCAATCCATGTATCCTACATGTTTCTAATCCATTCATCCTATATTTATATGCCCCATCTATCAATTCCATTTATCTTCCTCATTCTCACCTTAATCATGCTCCTGTAAGGAAGTTAAGTAGCGAAACAACTTCCTACACTAACCTTGAGAGGAGGATAATGCAAAAACTTTTATAGGATTGTTACAGAAGTTACAAAAAATTAACAGAAATAGACACAATAACATGCATACCATAACACACTAATTTATGTGGGGAAAACCCTTTCAGGATCAATAAATAAATATAAAAAAAAAAACCCACTCCAAAAGCAGCTCAATATATTATTCAACAATCAATAACATATTACAATATACTTGCAGAGAAAGCTTTTCGTAGGAGTACCACTAATCAAAGACTCGGAGGTAACTCAATCACCATAAGACTTACACCCAACCTCTATCTCACGCACCTCATATATAGGAGATACAATACAAGAAACCGTCAAATGGTATTACAAAACCATGGGCTAAAACCACCCAATCAAGTATAGCTTACCTTATCTCACTTCTAGATGCCCTGTGACATGTTAAAACACACATCAACACGTGTCCCTTCCTTTTACAGCGCATTTATGTGTTTGATACATTTTATATTTCCTATTTCAGGAGTACAAACTTCCGAAGGCCATAACTAGAGAACAATGTGTCCTATTGACGAACTGTTTGAAGAACCAAAAAGCTCGCGAAGTTCTCTATTGCCTTGTAAATAGATACATCATTTATGACCACTTTTCGGGGCCTCTGAAGTCCTCAAAATTAAATTTAAACCTTTCATCGCACCCCTCCAAAACAGAAACTTTAATATCTTCAAAACTAGCTATGATCTTGTGACGTAACTTTATCAGAATGCTTATCTAGCCAGCCAGAAGCTTCGGGAAGAATTTTGCACCATTTCGTGCTCAAACGAAAACTTACTATAAATAGTAACCTCATGTAAATGCAAAGTTGAGAGACCATTTTTTCCAACATTCTCCCACTTGTCGAACACCTTGCAAGAGCAAAAGGAGTATCAACACAATAAATCAATTGCTAGGGGCCATGAGGCCCATAGACTCCAAACACAATTTGAACTTCTATGTGCTCACAACCTTAGTTAAAGCATCTACAACATTCATCAAAGTTTCTACCTTAACCAAGTTTACCCTGCCATCTTCGACCATGTCTCTGACAAAATGATATTGAACGTCAATATGTTTGGTCCAGGCATGAAATGTCGTGCTCTTAGCTAGGAAAATTGCACTCTGACTATCAAAATAAACTGTCATTGTACCTTGTTTTATTCCAATATCTGAACATAGTCTCTTAAGCCAAATGGCTTCTTTACAAGCATGAGTAGCTACCATATACTCTTCTTCAGTAGTGGACAAAGCAACCACATCCTATTGCTTACTCATCCAACTAATTGCACCACCTAATAAAGTAAATACATAAGCACATGTGGATCTGCTGCTATCAATATCACCTGCCCAGTCTGAATCCACATAACCATGAATATCAAGGGAAGTCATGTCTCCAACCAAATTACCATGATAACACAAATAATACTCTAAGGTACCCTTCAAATATCTGAAGACTCTTATAATTGCATCCCAATGAACTCTACCAGCATTAGACATATATCTGGAAAGAACTCCCATTGCTTGGGCAATTTCTAGTCTAGTATAGACCATAGCATACATCAAAATTCCAACTACACTCTAGTAAGGCACTCTGCTCATGTCTTTCCTCTCTGATGAAGATGTAGGACAATCTAAAACAGATAATTTTGTTCCAACTGTGAAGGGAACACATAATGGTCTACAATCTTGCATATTGAACCTTTGTAATACTAAATTCACAGACTTACTCTGACCTAACCAGAGCTTTCTATTCACTCTATCTTTCTAATTTTCATCCCAAAAATGTGCTTTGCTGCACCAAGATCTTTCATTTCAAATTTAGCAACGAGCTGAGACTTTAGTTCTGACATCATACTTTTCCCTTTACTAATGAATAATATATCATCAACATACAATGCAATGTATAGGAAATGATCACCATAAAATTTATAATAAATACAGTGATCTAATTTAGAATGTTCAAATCCCAAACTCAACACATATGTATCAAATTTTGGGTACCACATCCTAGGACTCTGTTTGAGGCCATACAAAGATTTTTTTAATTTACAGACAAATTACTTTTACCTTTCACCACATAGTGCTTTGGCTGTGTCATATAAATATCCTCCCCCAAATTACCATGAAGGAAAGAAGTTTTCACATCGATTTGCTCAGCCTCAAAATCATAAGCAACAGCAATAGAAAGCAAAAATCTAATGGATGTCATTTTTGCAACAGGAGAAAATTTATGACCATAATCAACACCCTCAACTTGAGAGTAGCCATTTGCAACCAACATTTCTTTATACTTCTCAATGCTTCCATCTGAACCAATCTTTTTCTTGAACACCCATTTGCAACCAACAGGCTTTCGTCCTTCAAGCAATGGTACAAGATTTCATGTATCATTATTTTTCAAAGTTGTCATTGTTAGAGTAAAGTAATTAATTAACTTTGCTCTCCTCTTAATATTTCCCTTTATGCACATATTAGTCATTTAATAATTAATATTTAATTATTAAATGCACACACCTTAGGGTTAGGTTTTCTTTTTGGTGTTGATCTCCTTTATAAGGATTGATCTCTTGTATTATTCATTCTCTTGATTCATATTTTCTCTGATAATAAATCTTTCTCTTTGTCAGAGCCAAAACCCTTGTATTTGTTCTCTCTCTTTCTCTGTGATAGGTTTCTTGCATGCAGGTTTCTTTGGGTTCTGTGGATTTGTATTTCTCAAATCCTACATGGTATCAGAGCTGGATCTGCTGCAGATTGTTCAAACTTTTGAAAGATTTTGAGATCCAGGTTTTGGTTGCATCAGCCTGTATTTGTCTTCTATTTTTTATTTTGGAATAGGGGGTATTTTTTTTCGGTGCACTTTGAGCCCAAACGGACCTCACCGTTGAGCTCGTAGCACCCAAAAACCCCTATTTCCATATAAAATTCGTCCGATTTGGACACAGTTGCTCCAGAGGGCAAAAAAAATTTATGCCCCAAGGCCGTATGGCCCTAGGGCACACAGAACGAGGCCCAAAAATAAAATAAAAATAAAAAATAAATTTAAAAAAAACATTTTTTTTAAAAAACAGGCGCAATCAGTTCTTACCCCTGCGCGCCGCCGGTGCGCAGCCCGGCGGCCACCGCCGTCGCCCCTGCGCCGCCACCGCGCTGCCAGCCACCAGCGCTAGCCCCTAGTCGCCCAGCGGACCAAGGGCTTATTTTTTTTAGCCCTTGAGGGCTGAAAGGGCCTATCAGGGCCTTTTGGAGCTGTTTTTACAAAATCGGGCATAACTTGGGCGTCCGATCTCCGTTTTTTGAAAACGAGTAGGCGTTGGAAAGCTGACTCCGAGCCCGTTCTAATGGTGTAGGAATTTTTTTAAATTTCTCTAGTTTGATTGCATTTTTTCGCAGTCAAAGTCTGAAGAGCCTTTTTGCACTCCGAGGGGCATAACTTGCTCATTTTTGCTCCGTTTTTCGAAAGCGAATAGGCGTCGGAAAGGTGGTTCTGTGCTCTTTCCAGATCTATAGTCTATTTCATTAGTAAAATTCTTTAGGTGCTCCAAATTTTGTCTCAACCCGTTACTTCTTTCTATCAATTTCTGGCTTTCAGTTTGTACTGGGGATTAGTTTTTTGCATTGTGGGGAGGTGTTTTTCTCTTGCTTTCTATTATTTACATCAGAAAACCAGAATATACAAACACCAATACAAAACAATCAAACCCCTTCTGCATCTTTTGTCTAGTTCTGAAAGACCACTTAATAATAATTAAAACATTTAGAGCAGTTGAGGCACAGTTCACAGGATGGCCGACAAACCTATTGACTCTCTCACACCGCATAATTACCACACTTGGAAGGGTCGCATGATGACTCTTCTCCAGTCTAGAGGGTTATGGTCCTGTTTCGATGAGATTCAACCTCTGTTGACACGTCCCTTTGAGGTTATGTAGCACAGGAACAATATGGATCAGGCTATGGGATTGATGGCTTTACACATTTCTGACAGTCTCTAGTTTCATCTTGAGGGTTGTCTCACTCCTCGAGCCATTTGGACCAAGTTTGAAGGACTTTTTGGTACTGTCAATGAGTTCAGAGCTTTACAGCTTGAGACAGAGTTAACTTCCTTAGTACCTGATTCGTTTCCTTCTATTGAGGACTTTCTGATGAAGTTCAAACAGCAACGATCTATCTTGCAGGGTTGTGGTAAGACTAAGACTGATACAGAGTGCATTTTCCTGATTCTCTCCAAGCTTTGGGGTCCATTTCAGATCTTCTCTTCGACCTTCTATTCCACCATGGATGCCTTGGGTGCTCGACATGTCATGCCTTCTTTTGAGGTCTTTTGTGATCATCTGACTCGTGAGCAAGCTAAGCTTAAGCAGTTGGATTCACTTTCAGGTTCACAGAACCAAGCATTGGTAGCCTAGTCCTCCAAAGGAAAACAGAAGCAGAAACCGAAGCCTAAGAAAGATTCAAGGGCTAGTGAGAATCCCTCCAAGCCACCACCTAAGTTTGATTCAAAACCACAGTCCAATTCTAAACAGGGCAAATCTTCAAAGTCTGGTGAGTCTTCCTCCAAGACTAAGAAGAAATCTGGTGATCCTTGCAGTTTTTGTGGCAAGGAAGGACATCCCGTTTCCAGGTGTTGGAAACATTTAGAGGCTTTGGAGGAAGCCATGCAGCAGCATAATATCAGTGCACCTCAGTCTCCTTCATAGCCCACAGGGAAAGGTCATGCTCTTTCTGCACGAGCATTGTCCTCCGCATCCACTTGGATTCTAGATTCTGGTGCCTCTCACCATATGACACACACAGAGGATTTGGTCATTGCTCTTGCCCTACCAGCACTAGACATATTGCAGTTGGTGACTCAGCACAACTTTCCGTTCAGGGTTCTGGTACTGTTTCATTGGATGGTGGTTGTCTTCAGGATGTGCTTTTGGTTCCTGACATTTCGACAAACCTTCTATCTGTTTATCAGATTTTCCACTCTGGCTCTGGTAAGATAGTTGAGTTCTCACCTCATGATGTGGTTATTCGAGATCTTCATGATCCTGACTTGGTTGTGGCTACTGGGAGTGTGGATTCTGCATCTCACTTATATAGTTTTGATGGCTTTGAGAGTTTAGACACTATTGGTTCCTCTCTTATAGCACATGCAGATTTAGTGAGTAGGCTTTGGCATGAGCGTTTTGGCCATGTCAATTACAGATATCTATAGCAGATGAGTACACAGGCACTTGTGATTGGGCTTCCACAGATTTCTTGTATGGATGGTGTATGTCGTGGTTGTGTTCTTGGCAAACATCATCAAGATCCTTTTCCTAAGGGTCGAGCCTCTCGTGCTAGGGCAGCCCTAGAGTTGGTACACAGTGATCTTATGTCCTTTCTGACTCCTTCCTTTTCAGGGGCCCATTATGTGCTCACTTTTATTGATGACTTCTCCAGATGTACATGGGTGTACTTTCTTAAGTACAAGTCTGATGTCTTTGACTCATTCAAGATTTTTAAGACATTTGTGGAGAAGCAATCTGGACTTTCTATCAGGCAGATACGCACAGATAATGGGGGGAGTATGTAAATCAGGCTTTCAGAGATTTTTGCACTGAGCATGGTTTACAGCATCAGTTTATAGTTCCTTACACCCCTCAGTAGAATGGTGTTGTTGAGAGAAAGAACAGAACCTTACGGGAGATGGAAAATTGTATGATACAGTCTCGAGCTATGAGTTCTTCATTTTGGGCTAAGGCAGTCAATTGTGCCAATTATATTCAGAATCGGATGCCTCATAAGGCATTGCAACATATGACTCCTGAGGAGGCTTGGACCCATGTCAAGCCTGATGTTTCTACATTCTGAGATTTTGGTAGTGAGGCTTGGGCATTTATTCCTGATGCTCAGCGGAACGCCATGGAGAGGAAGAGTCGACCACTCATATTTGTTGGCTACTGTGAGGATGTTAAGGCATACAGGTTGTTTGATCCTGATTCCAGAGACGTTTTGTTTTGATGGGATGTCCAGTTTGATGAGTGTTATCCTTAGATGGATTCTCCATCACCAGCTTCTCCCTCATTGCCTACTCCTTCCTCTTCATCTCTTGAGGATTACTTATCTCTTGAGGATGATGTAGATGATGATCCACCATCTCCACCACCACCAGTTGCTCCATCTTTGCCGAAGTGGGCCCGTGATACAGTTGATGCAGCTGGTTCTTTGGCAGGTGATCCTTCAGATACTCGTCGCACTTGTGCTCAGACATCTGGTTCTATTCTTTTGAGTCATGCCCTTTCAGATGATCCTCAAAAGTTTTCAGAGGTGACAGGACACCTTTGATGAAGAATCATACTTGGGATCTTTGTCCTCTTCCTAAGGGAAGAAAGTATGTTCGGTGCAAGTGGGTGTATCGTACCAAGTATGCTGCAGATGGTTCTATTGATAAGTATAAGGCTCGTCTTGTTGCGAAGGGGTTTTCTCAGGTAGAGGGTATTGACTACTCTGAGACCTTTGCTCTTGTCGCCAAGATGAATTCTATCGGCCTGGTACTTTCACTTGCAGCTTCACACGGATGGACAGTGTTTCAGATGGATGTGAAGAGTGCCTTCTTGCATGGAGACCTACATGAGGAGATCTATATGGAACAGCCTCAGGGTTTTGTGCAGGACACTTCTTTGGTTTGTAGACTTCGACGTTCATTGTATGGTCTCAAACAAGCCCCTCGGGCTTGGTATGAGAAGATGGACTCCTTTTTGCTTTCCTCTCACTTCACACGCTGTCATTCCGATCACACTGTGTATATTCAGTATCAGGAGGGTGATCTTTTGATTCTTGTGCTATATGTAGATGATCTCATTCTTACAGGTAGCTCATCCTCCATGATTCAGAGTGTTCAGAGAGCTTTGATGGAGCAGTTTGAGATGACTGATCTTGGTCTCTTGCACTTCTTTCTGGGTCTACAGGTTATTCAGTCTTCAGATGGGATTTCCATATTTCAGGAGAAGTATGCTCTTGATATGCTTCAGCAATTTTGCATGCTTGATTGCAAGTCTACCCCCACTCCATTTCAGTCAGGTGTTGTTTTGTCTTCCACTTGCTCTACTCCTTCAGTAGACCCCACTTTATACAGGCAATTGGTTGGCAGTTTGTTATACCTGACACATTCTCCTCCTGATCTTTCCTTTGCAGTTGGCCTTGTCTCTCGGTTCTCCCATGATCCTCATGAGAGCCATTGGCAAGCAGCCAAACATATTTTGAGGTACATTTGGGGCACCACACATTATGGCATTCACTACACTTCAGGATCCCCTCACATCATTGGCTTCATTTACTCCGATTGGGCTAGTGATGTCAATGATCGGAAGTCTACTTCTGGCTTTGTTTTTTGCCTTGGTTCTGGTCCTATTACATGGTCTTGCAAGAAGCAATCTGCTATTGCATTATCATCTACAGAGGCTGAGTACCGTGCAGCAGTGTTAACCAGTCAGGAGGTTTTATGGCTTCGGCAGTCGATGACAGAGTTTGGGTTTCCTCCAAATTGTCCCACTACTCTTTGGTGCGACAATCAGAGTGCCATTCACATTTCTCGCAACCCAGTGGAGCATCAGTGGACAAAGCATATTGAAATCCACATGCACTTCATTGGGCAGTTGATTCAGGATGGTTCTCTCATCTTGGAGTACATTCCTATAGAGGAGCATGTTGCTGACATCTTCACTAAACCTTTGGCATCTCCGCACTATCTTCAGTTGCACTCCATGCTTGGGGTGAAGGAAGTTGTCCTTGGGGGGTCTTAGTGAGGCCTTCCTTCCTTCATGTTTTCTTTTCAGCATGTTTCTGTATCTCTTTTTGGAGAGGAGTTTTTTCCCACTAGGTTTTCTCCTTTACTCCGCTTTATAGAGATTTTCTTGTATTCGGGTACCTGATCAGGCCTTGTTGCCAGGACCCTCTTTTGCATTGTAGTTCCTTTGCTTTCTTCTACATTGTTTGTAGCTGCATTGTAGCTCATCTTAAGGGGGGGTGTTAGAGTAAAGTAATTAATTAACTTTGCTGTCCTCTTAAGATTCCCCTTTATGCACATATTAGTCATTTAATAATTAATATTTAATTATTAAATGCACACACCTTAGGGTTAGGTTTTCTTTTTGGTGTTGATCTCCTTTATAAGGATTGATCTCTTGTATTATTCATTCTCTTGATTCATATTTTCTCTGATAATAAATCTTTCTCTTTGTCAGAGCCAAAACCCTTGTATTTGTTCTCTCTCTTTCTCTGTGACAGGTTTCTTGCATGCAAGTTTCTTTGGGTTCTGTGGATTTGTATTTCTCAAATCCTACAGTCATTTCTTCTTCCATAGCAATCTTCCAGGATTCTGCATCATTTATACCTAATGCCTCTTCTACAGATCTAGGTTCATCCAAATTAGTATTCAAAGCAAAAATACATCTCCAATCATCAGGTCAATACCTTTCAAGTGGTTGTCCATGTCTTATAGACCTTCTAACAAGTTGAGTCGGAGGTTCTTCCACCTCTTCTAAAGATTCAAAGCTAGATGAGCTCTCCTCAACTTCTTTCCTATCAAGTGGTCTTGATTCAACTCTTTTAGGCATAGAAGGGGATTGAATCACATCTTTCTATTTAATCTGTTATGGCTCAAATATGATGGAAGGAGACTTAATTTCTCTAAAAATAACACTTCTTCTATGAATTACCTTTTGTGCAACAAGGTCCCAAAGCTTCTATTCTTTCACACCATAACTGTAACTAATGAAAATACATTTCATAGCCTTCTTCTCCAACTTCATTCACTTCTCCTTTGGCACATGTGCATATGCCTCGCAACCAAAAACTCTAAGATGTCTTAGTGAAGGCTTGTGACCTGACCATGCTTCCATAGGTGTTTTATCAATAAGAGCCGATGTAGGAGACCTATTAATTAGGTAGCAAGCAGTGGAAACAGCTTCAACCCAAAACTTTTGTTCTAGACCATCACCACTCAGCATACTCCTATCCTTCACCATCAATATCTTGTTCATTCTTTCTACAACTCCATTCTATTATGGAGAATATGAAGTTGTCTTTTGTCTATTAATACCATAGTGTTTACAAAATGTATCAAAATCTATCAAGTTCCTTTACCACAACTGAATCAGGTGTAAACTCAACCTTTTTCCCATTCCCATAGTGAGTGATTTGGTAGATAGAAAGAAGGTTGGTAGACAAGTTAGGAACATAAAAAACATTCTCAAATGTTCCATCATCCATGTCAACTGAACCTTTCCCTTCAACCTCTACTTGTGTATCATCACCTATGTAAATGTGAGGTACCTTAGATGGCTCCAATGAATAAAACTGCTCCTTTGTAGAACCCATGTGATAAGAGGTACCCGAGTCAAGTATCCACTGTTGTGAAGAACTTGTTGTAGCCACAAATGCTTGCCCTTTTCCCTTAGACTGTGAGGAAGAGGAAGGAGATGAATCCTTATTTATGTAGGTGGATGGCAAGTTGATGTTGTTTTTCTTAAGAAGATTTGTCAACTCATCAACTTGCTTGGTGTGGCATCGATGCTCATCATGACCATACTTCTTGCAATATGCACAGGTTGGTTTATCCTTCTTAGGTGGAGTCCCCTTCTTGGAAGAGGATGAAAAATTGTCTTATGATGGGGAGGATGATTGTCCTTTTTCTTGATGTGGCTTTGACTTGGATTGCTTCTTCTTCTTGTTGGAATCTTTGCCTTGACTTCCTTGATTCCCTTGATTAGCCACCAAAGCCTGGGACTTTGTAGACTTGAGAAGCCCCATGTTCAACAACTTAGATTGTTCCAATATCAACTTTCTGTGAAAGCATCAAATGAAGGCATAACATAAGAACTCCCCACTGTCAAACGATGAGTTTGGAAGCTAGACACAAATGCTGCATATTCTGGTGCAAGCTTGTCCAACAAGTTGAATATCAACTGAGCATCTTTTTTGTCAATTCCACAATCCTTAAGCTTTGTTCTTAGCTCATTTTCTTTGGTGACATAATCTTGGATCCAATTTGGTGAGCTCATTGTCAATCTTACAACCTCTGATTTCATCAACTTGACCATACAATTTCTGAAACATATCCCAAGCATCTTTGATTGTAGTACACTTCTCAATATGAAGGATGGGGTCATCTGATACATACTTGCGCAAAGTTCCAAGGGCCATGCAATTCTTAGTGAGCCATTCTAACTGAGCATTAGGATCAGCTTTAGGATCAGGTGGTGCTACTATTGTTCCATCTATGTAATGCGTGAGACCTTTTGCATTAATTTGCTCCATACTTTAATTTTCCTTGATGCATAATTATGTGGAGTTAAAGGTGGAAATTTATGAGGACTCATTGAAACAAAAATGAGAGAGAATAAGGAAAGAGAGGCACAATCACACAAGACACCCCCCCAAATTCACTCAATCAAATAACCCCCCCCCCCCCAAAAGTGATGATTTGGCACTTTATACTTAATGCGTGTACAATGGGCCACTTGCAAAAAATGGAAAAGTGGACTTCTAATTTCAATTTTACAATTGCCTCAATAAGGTCAAAAGAGACTCAAACTAATAGTGCAAGAGATCTAAACTAAGATCCAAGCAATTTACAAGTACCAAATAGGCCAAATAAGACCAATATCTGAAAGTAAAATTTCCACTTAAAATCTCTAAAATCTTATCATAGATTATGAAATAAGACGAAAAAACATGCACTTTCAAAACAAAATGCACCTGAAAAGGAGGTCATATGAGCTCAAACGAGGCCTTTGAAGTTGCAGAATTGAGGATTGGACAGGTACAGCTGAAAGAATCCAAAAATCCCGAAAACCCTATGCATCAAAATAAAAAAATAACCACACCACTATGAAGAGCAAAAAAATTTAGCCCAAATCAAAAAAAAATTGCACACAAAAAGGAGCAAAATTGAGCAAGTTATGGGCCTCCAAAGTTGACCCAAAATTCAAACTGCTCAATGGAGAGGGGTCTAAAAATTTCCAAAGAAAATGTTGAATAGGCGCTGACTGTGCGTTGTGGATAGGGCAGAAGCTGACTGGGCAGAAGGTACGGATCCCAAAAACAATTTTCAAAAAAAAAAAAAAATTTGAAAACAAATCCGAAAATTTTGTACCGTACCCCCCGAATTGGGCAAAAAATTTCCTCCAACACCCAAAAATTGATTTTCGCCAAAATAGGTCGAGTTTATACTCGATTTTTATGGAAACGACCTCCCGGATGTAATGGTGAGGTCGAAAATGCTCTAGGATGCCTCCAAAAAATGCAATCCCTCAGATTCGAAAATAGAAGCCTTCCACAATGTCTCCAAAAACCAATCAATGAATCCTCTATTACAACAAAAACATTTATAGCAAGAAGATACTCTATTACTGAAAGAGAAGCACTGCTCTGTACAATCTTGAGGAATACTCAGAATTGGAAGCCATGAAAATAGGGAGCCATTCTCCAAATTTCTAGAACCCTTACAATGAGAAAAAAATGAGAATAAGAAGGAGAGGGAAAAAGATTAGGTCTGCAACTGAAACTGCCAAGTTTCTCTTTTTCCAACTGAATTTCAATTCCTCTTCTTTCTCATGGAATCTTCTCTCAAAATATCTCAAATTTTTTGAAACTAACTCCATAACTATATTCCTCATCCCGAGAGCTTTCTGGCGACATATGATACTTGGTATTTTGGGCAAATTGGACCTCTAGGCGAATTAATCCTTTTATGCCTCCATCATTTAAATTTTTCAATTTTTTTCTATAGTCTGCACTACATCATTTAATTTTGATTTTTCACCCCTTTTTGGCCTGACACCCTGCCACATGGCAGTCTTTGATTCGCTGATGGGATCCACTGGGCCCCACCTCGGATGACACATCATCTATCTGCCACTTGTCTGCCTCGTCACTGCCACTGAGCTGCTTGCTCATCGCCACATCATTGCCACCTGTACGCCATCTCAATGCCACTTGTATGCCACCTCAGTGCCACTGGATAGGACCCACGAACCGGACCTCCACCTGGACCGCCATGTATCTTTCGTTGTTTCGCAGGGTTTAACCGGCATGCATCTTCGGGCTCAGAAATCACGCGGGTCGTCAGATCATCTTAAAATTGCATGGACTTTAACCTTCGTTTCCTGGGCTTTTCGCCATTTCGCAGAGCTTAACTGGCATGCATCTCCCTTTCACAAAATCGCGTCAGCCGTTGGATCTCCTGAACATACACGGTCTTTAACTCTTTTCGTTGTTTTGCGATGCTTATTTCTCGCACATCTTTACCCCGCAAATCAACGCGCGTTATCGGATCTCCTGCAACTTGCTCACTGGTTAAGCCACTACAACTTACTCACTAGTTAAGTCGCTCTTTCTCTGCAAAACTCACCTGCCTCGAGATCCGTGTTTGCATGGGGTCCACCTAGTCACCACTTGTCAACCTCTTCAGTCACCTCAGGAAGCGTGCCCACGCACGTGCGGTCCACTTGGGTGCACACCGACACCTTGTGTCAAAAGCCCAAAGCTTTGACACTATACTTGCGTGGGGCTTTGCTTATAAATGCTAAAATTTTACCTTGCCCAATCAATGTGGGATAAAGCCTCATGCCTGGGAATACATTTTGCTTGAAATTTTCACATGTAGAGAGGATTTACTTTCTTCTTTGGCACCTTGCCTGGGAATTTTAATGGAAATCACCTTACCCATACCACACAAGGGAAGAAAATCAGCTTTATACCTTCCAATTTGCATCTTTGAAACCTTTTAAATCTTTCCGGCCACGCAGAGGAGATTAACACCTTCATTTACCCTTGTTATTGGAGGTTTTAACGCCTTTGCCAATGTGCATTTTCTGAAAACCTTTCATAAACTCTCTTCTCCAAACATTGCACAGGGGTTATGCTTACACACCAGCCAATGCATTTCCTTGGAACCTTTTAATTGCCTCAAACTAGACACTTCATTCTGCGCAGGGAACAATTTCATTTATTTAGAAGTTTTAACATTTACCCAATCCACTCCATGTAGAGGGAGTTGGGATGTTTGGCATTTACCATTGTTTTCACCGGCCTTTCCACCATGTCACGCAAGAGGAGAAATTGATTTGTAACTTTGAATTGCATTTGGTCTGCTCATGTCGGTTGTCATTTGCATCATTAAAGTTTGATGCCCTTCCTCATCCACCATGCATAACCTGGCAATTTCATTTACTAAGGTCTGAAAACCCCCACGTACCACAAGGGAGGAGGCACAAGCTGCTGATGGCATTTTGCTTAAAGGTTTCTATGCCCTTTTCAAACAGCTACGACAGAGAGGGAGGAGATGATCCTACTAGTTTTACACCTGCAAAATCTGCATTTGCCTATTTAACCCTCTTGCTCTCCATGCAGGGACTTCATTGGTGTTTGAACAGGCTTCTGTCAAGGTCTTGCAGTCTTGGTGATATTTTCCTTAAGATTCCTTTGCCTTTGTGATTTCTGAGTTTCCTCACCGCCACCAGACATATTACACTGAGATGAAGTTGTAGAATTTTATTGCATACCATCCACTTGAACAGAGGATTTGTTAACATCAACATGAAGCAAAATCTCCCCCAAGGACTTTTGAAATGCCTTTACATGATCAAAACCATTTTCTATGAAGCTTTCATGGAATTTACATAGATCTGTGAATGGATAAACCCATGCACTGTAGCAAAATTATAAACACTTTCTACTTGCAAGCTACGACAAAAGTAAATAGCTCATATCCAGAACAATAAGATAAAGAAAATCACTAGAGCCATTGAATCTTTTTCCAACATAAGGGACAAGAATACAAACTAAGTGTAGCTCCCATAAAACCATACTAGAACACTACCCTCAATTCTATCATTTATAATTGTGTGAGCTTGAATTTCATCCTTAGAATATTACCTGTAATAAGTTAATTTCACAAAATACAATAGAAATGCATACAGGAAATCCAAAATTCACCAATGAAACTGCATGAAATAAATATTAAAATAAAACACTATTTTACCTTCATGGCTTATGTCTCATTGTGTCCTAACTCCATTGTTCCTAGTTGTAGATGGTGTGCTCTCAGACAATGCACTGTTGGCTTCCAAGATGGCATATGAAGAATGGACTGATAACTTATAGTTAATTGATAGTATGATATGCAAAGCTACATGATTATGTTAAATGATACTATATGATTATATTGCTAAAAATGATATTTGCTATTTGCTTCAAAAACTCACGGATGCATAAGATTGATTGAAAACTCTTTTTGAAGACTAACTTCCTCTCAACTGAAGCTCTTGGTTTTATAGACCTTGAGAGGATAAAATGATGTGGCTCAGATCAATGGTTTTGATCAAATCTACAGATTTGAATGGCTATGAGCAAAGGTGAAGGTTGAGAGAAAGGGGGAAGGAGAAGACAAGTGTCACTCATCTCACCTTGACTAGGTTGCTGACTGAGGAAATCTAGGGATGGTTGGAGAAGATTTAGGCATGGTAGGACAAGTGGACTCAAGTCCTTCCTAAGATGTAGGGGGTGTTGGAGAGAATATAGGAAATGGTTATGAAATATGTGTACGTACACAATTTCATTAATTTTGGAGGTTGAGGATAAATCATGAATTAATATTTAGAAATATTAATTTCCTTAGCCACATGATGGATGAGTTGGCAAAGGGAAGATGAAGTGGAGATGGAAGGTGAGTTGGATAAAGGGATTAAATAATTTAAGAATTATTTAATATTTGAGACTATAGGATAGGAAAATAACTATTAAATATTGGATATTTAATTGCTTGGAGGAGATAATTAAATATTAGATATTTAATTAACTTGATTAGAAGGAATAATTAAATATTAGATATTTAATTAACTAGAGGAATAAGATAAATGAATTAATTAATAAGAAAGATATGAAAGTGAATTAAATAAATTAATCTTTTCGAATTAACTATTTAATAGGCGAATGATTATTAAATAAATATAAAATATTTTTTTAATTGCTCATAGTTAATTTTAGGTGTATACATTTTGCCCGTCTTTGAAATGATGTCGAGATAGCATTATTTCAAAGATTAAATCAAGTCTCAATAATGCCTGATAGAAATTGAAAATCCAGCTTGTGTGCCCCCTAAGGAGATTGATCATGAAATTGTCAAAAAATTTAGTTTGAATGATTAATCTCGTGATAATGTGATAAAGAATTTGGTCAATTAAATTCATTTGTAAAAAAACAAATTAAATTGCCCCATTGTTGAAATTAATTACTCTTGAAATAGTAAATATAAAATTAACCAAAGCTAATTTTAACTTCATTGTTATCCTTGTAAGCTTTTTGGAGAGAATATTCTTGCTGAGGTGGCCAAAATGGTGATTCCCGTGGAGAACTATTGATTCGAGCGAGTTCGACGATATCAGCGGCCAACAGAGTATGGGTATCCGGTATGTATCTTAGCCCGAGCTTTGTTTTCAAGTTTTCGTTCAAAATTTCATGTTTTAGGTGTCTTTTTTTGAATTTTTGAAAATTTTGAATTTTTCGTTTTTTAGTTTAGCGCATATGCATTATTTGTTAGCGCATATGTTTGTTTTAGCGCATATGATCTGTTTGTTAGCGCATATGTTCAATAGGATAGCGCAAATGCATAAAGTAGCGCTTTTGTTTTATTTGTTAGCGCTTATGCATAAAATGTTAGCGCAAATGCATAGGATAGCACTTTTGCTTTATTTGTTAGTGCTTATGCATAAAATGTTAGCGCAAATGCATAGGATAGTGCTTTTGCTTTATTTGTTAGCGCTTATGCATAAAATGTTAGCGCAAATGCATAAAGCAGCGCATATGCATGGTCGATTATCGCATATGATCAAAAAGATAGCACTTTTGCCTAAATTTGAGATTGTTGATTGATACAAAAGCTAAATATCATTTTGATGTTTAAATTTAACATGTTTGATACGCATTGATGATGAAATAGAGTCATGTTTGAGTGATTTGTATGATTGATAGATCAATAGATAGCTTTGATTACTGGATTAAGTAGCTCTGATTAGCTTGATTGATAGGTTTAATGATTTGAGTAGATTTGTTTAGCTTGATTGATAGATAGCTTTGTTTAGCTTGATTGATAGATAGCTTTGTTTAGCTTGATTGAGTAGCTCTAAGAAACTGATTTAGTTTCTGATACAAGAGCTTAGCAGAGTTTTTGATCAAACTCAGTGATTGAAAATAAACCATGATTGATAAGTTTAAAATGATTGGATAGCTTAAGTTGTTTCAATTTGATTTGATTGATTGAATTGATTGATGGATAGCTTGATTGATTTGATTCAGTTTTATTTGATTTATTGGTAGATGATTGAGTCAGTTTAATTTGATTGTTTTCTCTTGACAAACAGGAGAAACTTGATGTTCTCTAGTGTCGGGAGAAATTACCGGCCATACATCATTTAGTTCCGGAGTTATCCCAGGCCGAGATTAGACACATAGATGCCTGTGGTTTACGTCATTTACTATTTATGCTAGAGATTACACATAACAGAGGTTTGTTGACCGCATTAACCGAGAGATGGCATAGTGAGCATAACACTTTCCACCTACCGACGGGTGAGATTAGTGTTACCCTAGAGGATGTCTATAGGATTCTGCATATCCCAGTGACTGGTGAGCTAGTGTAGTACGATTATCAGGATTGTGTTGGGACCGAGGCTTGCAGAGTCATTTTTGATTATGAGAGTATCAGTAGAGGAGAGATCCGATGGGTAGACATGGTGATGTATTATGAAACTCTTCATGTGATTCTTGTCGGTTTGATTGGTGGTTTAATATGTTCGGATAGGCAATCTCAAGGCTTTTTGGTTGGATGGGATGAGGTGTTACTGAGCATGATGCAGCATCGGACGCGATATGCTTGGGGTGTTTGTATGCTAGCACATTTATATCATGATCTACACCAGGTTGTGTATGATGAGAGTGCTAGTTTATCGACAAGATGTACTTTATTACAGATCTGGTGCTTAGAGCACATTGCTATTACACGGCCTATCCATCATAGAGTTCATGGAGAGAGGCAGCCATATGTTTATTTTTATGCAGGTGTTCTTACTCAGCCCAAGCTGGGTAAGATGGAGTATTGGCGTTGGGTGCTTGATTCTTTAAATAGCATTATTTGGAGACCATATGTTGATTGTGAGCCATGGATGGATGATGCACAGACATTACCATTTATCATGCAGAGTAGATATCTCATTGGTCGTACCCCCTTCATTGTTGAGCGACAATTGACTGGTCAGATTTTGAGATAGTTTGGTATTATTCAACCTATGCCTACTGGTGTGACTATTTATGCTCGGCGATACAGAGATAGGCGGGATTGGGGACCATCTTTGTCATTTGAGATTGCTCATGCAGAGTTTGTTGCTACTCCAAGAGTGGCTTATGATATGAGATTACACATTCTGGATCTTGGGGTTACTGCAAAGTATGCTCAATATTTATTAGCTCATCCATTTCCTCGAATTACAGATCCAGCAAATCCTCCTCCTAGCTCAGGAGATGACGATGATGATTCAGATGATCCTGTTAACAGGAGACAGAGACGGAGACGAGAGCTTAGAGTTGCACATGATGCTGGGAGAGGTGGAGATGGTGGTGGGGATGGAGGTGGTGCTGGTGGACCTGGACGGAGAGGACGTCGATTGAGAGTTCGTGGAGGACCATTTGGACCGGTTGGTGGGATTGATAGACCTCATCCTATGGGTGGGAGAGATGGTGGACAGATTGGGAGGGATATTGGCAGGGTGGGGATGAGATCACCTAGAGGGTTGGCAGTGACAGGGGGCAGGGTGACTGGACTGGATGGGAGTTACAGGAGAGGTATTGATTTTGGACAGATTCAGCCAGATCCTAGAGTTATTGCAGCTCATGGTGGTGATGATGAGGATCTTGAGGATCATATTCCCTTGATTAGACGACAGGTTCGGAGAGTTACTCGGACTGAGGTTCCAGCAGTTGGATAGGTGGGTGGTGAGGGGATTGGGATTCATGCACTACAGTAGGATCTACCAGAGCAAGTTGCACCAGTTCAGGATATGCCAGATGTGGTTATACTAGAGCATGATGTGCCAGGACATGATACTATTGATAGTCTGAGAGCACAGATTGATCAGCTTCGAGCACAAATGTAGACTCTTATGACTGAGAGAGACACAGCTGTTAGGAGATAGCAGGATACTCAGGGTCTTCTAGATCATATTCAGTAGGTTGGGACAAGTACTCTCTCAGTAGACACTGTTAGAGCATTATTTCGAGTTGGGAAGGAGACTTCCTACTGGCGATGACAATATGAGGAGGCAGTTGCAGAGAGCTAGAGAGCAGGTAGTTATCAGACCACCGTGTTGATGGATACTAGCAGTGGTGGGATCATGGGACCTCCTCAGAGGAGTGGTGAGCATGGTAGACAGGCATCTAGAGGATCGTCTCGCCCACAGCCACAGAGACAGACAGAGTCAAGTGGTAGTGGTACAGGAGAGTCGTGACTTTGATTTGAGGCACTTGTATTGTTGTATGATGATCTATATGTATTGTTGTATCTGATATCATTGTATACTTGGACTTTTATTGTTTTATGATGATCTATATGCAGACATGATTTCTATATGATGATGCTTTTATTTATGCATGTTACTTTATTTGATGATGTTCTATATGCTTTTATGCTTTTATTTTGATGGATGCAAATGAGTAGATGAATAATTATATGATGATAATGACTTACATGATACAAATGATAAATGTTTTTGATTTTTAATTTTGATGACCTTAGATGGAAATGCAAATGATTACTTAACTTAAATAATGTAAATGCAAATGATATATATGAAAATGCAAATGAAATGATTACTTAATGCTTAGGATGATGTATATACAAATGTATGCCACTAAATTATAAATGGAATGATAATGCAGATAATAATGATACACTTATATGAAATGCACTTAATTCAATGCAATGCAATGATAAAATGCAATTGTTTTTGTTTGTCCAAGTATACTCAATCTTTATTTATGAGCATTGATATGTTAATGAAATGATATGCTTATAATGCTAATGAATGCTTATAATGCAAATGAATAATGAATGCTTATAATGCGAATGAATAATGAATGTTTATAATGCAAATGAATAATGAGCTAATGAAATGATCTAACTAAAAAAATTGTACTGTCATTCTTCATATGCTATCGGGTAATAGTGCTTGTTTTCATCATTGAGCTTTAAATGTTGTAAGAAAATACAAGCAAATTGACATAATGATTCAAGATGACCTAAGTATTTCTTACATGGATTTTGATATAGCAAGTTAATACAAGCAAATTGATATAATGGATCAAGTTGACCTGAGTATTGCTTGCAGAACAGACAAGGAGTATCTCCTTTCATGCATGACTTGGAACGTCCTCCTTGATCTTTTGCCGATCATATCCTGAGACAAGTTCATACCGTAGTAAGAGATAAACCACAGACAGCAATCAAAGAAAATAATCATGCCCCATCATAGCTTCTCTAGTCATGGACATCCTTGAGTTGCATAGAATACATGATTAGCAATAAAATCAAGATATAAACACTGAATCTTGTATGTCATTCACATGTTCTTATGGTCATTAACTAATATTTATAATTTTGATGAATGATCTTTGATAATCCTTTATAGCTTGTTGGTTGATTCTTCATTTTCTAAGTTTGACGATTCAGTTGTTGATGAGATGCCTTGATTTTCATTGCTTTGTTGTTTGTTATCTGTTTCAAAATCCTTTTTTTTTTTTGTTTTGTTTTTTTTTTCCTAAATTTTTTCGAACGTTTTTGGATTTTCTAAATTTCAAAAGATCACCTTAGCAAAAGTAATTGGGATTTTGCCCCCAGTGGAAACAAAAAATTTATTATGGATATAGTGGGATACAAATGCAGACTGATAAATGTTGATAAAATCTAAGACAGTGACTACAGCAAGTATGTCAAAGATTGATAAGTGTTGGTAGGCTGCATATGTTTTGCTAAATGGTTCAAAGCAATGAATGTGAAAGATGGAATGGATAAGCTAAGATAAATGGAAATGATAAATGCAAGAGGATGGAGCGGATAGGTGCACAAATTGATCTCATAGATGGAGGAACCCATGTTTTAGATAGTGCCTGTCTACCAGGTTCTCACCATCTAAATTTATTCCATTTTTGTTGTTTTATATATTTTTAGGGATTTTCTGCTTTTCTGATTTTTATTTTTTTTTATTTCTTCAGGACTTTATATCTTCAGCATAGAATTTCTTAAGATGGATAGAATTGATAGGTTCATCAAACCAATCACCTTCTGGGGTAGATAATTTGTATGCTCCTAATCCATATGTTGCTACTATGACAAAAGGTCCTAGCCAATTTGGTTCAAATTCACCCTTCTTTTCCCAATCTTGTTGATTTCTTGAATTCTCCCATAGAACTATGTCTCCAATCTGGAAAATGTGTGGCTTGACTTTGTGGTTATAGCTTCTTGCCATTCTTTGTTGATATAATTTTAAATGATTTGTTGCATTTTGGCGACATTCCTAAATCAGTTCTAGTTCCTGGAGTCGAGAGACTCTTTGTTCTTCTTTGGTATAAGACCATGCAAGGATACTCGTAGAGAAGGCATCTCTACTTCTATAGGTAATATTGCTTCTGATCCATAGACCAAACAATATGGAGTTGCCCTTGTTGGAGTGCGGACACTAGTTCGATATGCCCAAAGAGCAAGATTTAGCTTAATGTGCCAATCTTTTCCAGCTTCATTGACTGTTTTCTTCAAAAAAATTAAAATAGTTTTGTTTGATGCCTCAGCTTGACCATTACCTTGTGGCTAATATGGAGTAGAGAACCTATGTTGGATATGAAATTTTTCACATAGCTCTTTTACATCTTGATTTTTGAATGGTCTTCCATTATCAGTGATAATGGTCATAGGAACTCTATAGCGACAGATTATGTAATTCAAGATGAATGATGATATTTGTTTTCCCGTCACTGTTGTTAAAGGCACTGCTTCAATCCACTTAGTAAAATATTCAATAGCAACTAGAATGAATTTATGGTCTTTAGACGATGAGGGATTGATCTTTCCTACCAAATCCAGGCCCCACTGTGAAAATGGCCATGACCCTGTCATAGGATATAACTCTTGTGCTGGTGCATGAATTAAATTTCCATGAATTTGACATTGTTTACACTTTCTAGCATAGGTGAATGAGTCTCTTTCCATAGTAGGCCAAAAGTAACCCATACGAATAAGTTTTTTTTAGCCAATGTTAAACCACTTGAGTGTGTACCACAAATACCCGCATGAATGTCATTAAGAACTCTTTCAGATTCATTTTTTTCTAGACATCTCAATAATGTACCATCTAGACCATGCCTATATAGGATATCAACAATAATGGTATAGCGAGAGGACTGATGGATAAAGTTTCTGTGTTGATTACGAGATAATTCCATAGGAAGGATATGATCTTTTAAATATTGGTAGGTTTGACCGTATAAGGATTGACTGGTTCCTGATATATGGCAAATTCGATAGGTATACTGGGATTGAATGGTAGGGGTTAAGATATCTTCCACAAGAAACTCGTAATGTTGTTGATTCTCTTTATTTTGCAAGAGAGATGCTATTGTAGCCATTGCATCTACTGCTTTATTTTCATCTCTGGGAATCTGGGTGAATGTGATTTCTTTGAAATGTCCTTTAAATTCTTCCACTAGCTGTTTGTACGGTATAAGCTTATCATCCTTTGTTTGATATTCATCATTTATTTGATAAATGACAAGTTGTGAATCACCATAGACATGTAGTTCTTTGACATTCCATTCAATGGCCATTTTGAGCCCTATAGCCAATGCTTCATACTCTACAGTATTATTGGTGCATGGAAATCTTAGTCTATATGATTTTGGAATTGTATGTCCTTGAGGTGTGATAAAAAATATTCCTGCACCTGATCCATATTGAGTATAAGAACCATCAAAGTACAATTCCCAAAATTTTGTACTTATTGTCAAGATATCTGCATCAGGAAATTCGATATGCAAAGGCATGTCATTTTGTAGAGGTGCATCAGCTAATTGATTAGCAACGACTTGTCCCTTGATGGCTTTCCGGTCAACATATTCTATGTCGAATTCACTTAGTATCATAACCCATTTGGCTAGTCTCCCTGTTAATGTTGACTTACTCAATAAATATTTGAGAGGATCTATCTTTGCTATTAATTTTACAGAATGAATCATCATATAATTTCGTAGCTTCTGAGTTGCAAATACAACTGCCAGACATATCTTTTCAATTGATGAATAATTTAACTCATATCAAACAAGTGTTATGTTGATATAATAAACTGATCTTTCTTTTCCTTCATCATCGTGCTGAGCTAGGAGAGCGCCTAATGATACACTTGTTGCTGAGATATAGAGTAACAAGGGTTTCCCTTTGGTTGGTGATATCAATACTGGAGGACTCATAAGATATTCTTTTACTTGCAGGAAAGCTTCTTCACATGTTCAATCCCATTTGAATTGAACATTGTTATGTAGAAGATGGGTAAAGGGAAGATATCTATCGGCCAATTGGGACACAAATCTCTTGATTGATTGCAACCTTCCTTGTAAAGATCGCAATTGACTTATGTTCTTAGGTGATTCCATCTCCATGATAGCTTTAACTTTTCCAGGATCGACTTCAATGCCATGAGCTGATATAATGTACCCAAGGAGTTTTCCAGAGGTTACCCTGAATGAACATTTCTTTGGATTCAATCTCAACTAATATCTTTCCAGCCTGTCAAAAATTTTGCTTAAAATGTTCAAATGTTCTTTTCTTGTGTGAGATTTTGCAAGTATGTCATCGACATAATCTTCCATAAATGTATGCATCATGTCATGGAAAATTATCGTCATAGCCTTTTGATAAGTTGCTCCTACATTCTTAAGCTCAAATGGCATAACATTCCAGCAGTATGTTCCCCATGCACAGGTGAAAGCTATCTTCTCTTGATCTTCAGGTGCGATTCTTATTTGATTATATCTTGAGAAGCCATCCATTAATGAAAACATCTCATGCCCTGCTGACAAGTCTACTATGATATCAATGTTTGGTAGCGGGAAATCATCTTTTGGACATGCTTTATTCAGATCTCTAAAATCTTTGCAGATTCTTATGCTCTTATCTGGTTTTGATACTGCTACAATACTTGAAACCCATTTTGGATGAGCGACCGGTCTTATGAATCCCACTTCTAATAATTTCTTGAGCTCAGTTTTGACAAGAAGAGCAATATGTGGGTGCATCTTTCTTAGCTTCTGCTTAATAGGTTTTGCTTTTAAATCCACATTGAGATGGTGCATGATAAGATCTGGGTTTAGCCCTGGCATATCTGCATAAGACCAAGCAAAATTTATTTGTCGTTGTTTAAAGAATTCCATGTATTCTTTCCTCTCTTTTTCTTATAATGAGGCAACAAATGAAGTATTTTAGGATCCTTTGATGTATCAATGTTTACTGCTTCTGTTGGTTCTATCAAGATAGCAGACCTTTCTTGAAAATATGTAGGAAAAATATCAAACTTTCCATCTTTTGATGCCTCAAGGAGGTTTTCATCATCAGATACACCCTTTATTTTATCTTTTGATTGATCTAATGTTGCCATGAATTGGTTTTCAACAATAGGTCTCTTTCCTTGTTTTATTTCACTTTTGCGACTGGAAAGTTTGGCATTTTCCTGACTATGAAAAACTTTACTTGAATCTATAGTGGAAGATATCTTAGGTGGGATGGGTTCAATAGCATTAAGGTACACAGCTAAGTCATAATCATTAGAAAAGACATTTAGTTCGGGGTTGTCTAAATTATCCCAATCAATTAGTTCAGGATGAAGAAGGGGTAAATCATAATCACTGTCATCATCAGGTGTTTCAACGTTCATGACATAATGATCATAATTTATCGTAGAATAGGTATTGTCATAGATTGAATATTTTTGAGGATTGTCTTCAAGAATTTCTGAATTAGTCTTAACAAGATTAATATTAGCACTTTGTAGTTCACACTCAATTGGTTCTTCAATTGACATTTGTCCCTTAAATGTATGGATTATATCAACACACATGCCTTTGGTATTGCAAATTTCTTCTTGATTGACTCCATTTTCAGTTTGGAGTTTATAGACTTGTGTACATGTTAAAGAGGATTCTTTTAACAGATTTTATCTTCTTTCAAACTCATCTTCTTCTGGACTAATAGTTAATCCAACTTGACTATCTCTTCTTTATTCTATATTTCTTGCATATCTGATTCTTGTTTGCACTTCTTGAGGCATTGTATCGTTGTTTTTGTCATTCTCTTTTCTTTTTGCATACACCTCTTTTCTCTGAATTCTGAGTTTCTCTTGTCTCTTTTCTAATTTTTTCTTTTGTTCTGTAATGGACAAGTCTTCTTTTGTAATGGTTGCTTGATCTTCATTGTGTTCATTACTTGATGTAGTAGATAAATTATCTGGTCCCCATTCATACTCATTGGAATCTGTTTCTGAAATCTGATATAAGATTACTCCACTATACCATACTGGAATGTCGTATGGTGCAAATAGTTCTCTGATTTCTATCATTTATGTTTTTACTGCTTCTGGAATATTCTGTTCAGATTTTTCTTTTGTTTGTATTTTCAAAACTTGTTGATAAGATTTTTCTTCACCTTTGATACTAGTCTCTTCTTCTTTCTTTTCATGATATTCTTGCTTCTTTTGCTTATTGGCTACTGTTTTGGCTACTTGATGTAGCTTTTCTTGCCAATTATGTCCTTGAGAAACTGATTTCTTTCTCCATTTTTGCTGTTGAGTATTGTGTTGCTTTTGATTAGACTTCAGATATCCTAACCCAGATTTATCTTCTGTTGATTGTGAATGTGGACAAATAGGTTCTGAAATACCTTGATGTTGCTTACCAATTGGTCATTTCCCTTCATATCCCATCTTTTGCATGATTTTATATCCTTTGCCGTATTGTTTTATGGGAATATTGACTTCTGCTACTATTGCTATGGTTTTATCTTCATCTTTGTATAACCAAGCAAGAATGTCCTTGTCTTCATTTTCTTCCTCAAGAGTTTTGGCACTAACAAAGGTTCCCTTAAACATACGTTTTGATTTTTCTGATGATTTTGATTGAATATCTGTAGGTTTTCCATATGACTTAGGGGAAAGTGGAAAATTATTCAAAGAATATTTTCCCATTCCTTCATCATTTAACTTGAGCTTTTCTTCAAAAGTTTCCCATAACTTTGCTTGAATTTCCTTGGTAGGATATATTGATTCTCTGTTATGTGGAACTGTGGTATCTTGTGTTGGCTTCAAATTGTTGCAATATTGACTGGAATCTGCAGTTATAGTGATTTCTTTTCCTTTATGAGGAAATTTTACACATTGATGATATGTAGAAGGAACTGCTTGCATCTTGTGAATCCAGGGTCTTCCCAGAAGAATGTTGTAGGAGAGATTTAAGTCTAAAACTTGACACAATGTATCCTTTTCCACAGGTCCTATCCTTATTGGTAGCATAACAGTTCCTTTAGAAGAATGTTCTGCTTCATCGTAAGCCTTGATGGTTATTTTCTTTTTCAAGTCCACTGCATTCTCTGAATATCCCAAAGCTTTTATCAAACTTAATGCATAAATGTTTAAACCAGCTCCTCCATCTATGAGTACACATTTGACATGAGTTTTATTAATGGAGACTTCAACATGTAAAGGAGCATTGTGAGGATGTTGTAAGGAGGCATCATCATTTTCAGAAAATGATAAGCAATGAGGAGCTATAAGATGTCCCACCATGTTTTGGAACTGATCTATATCCAAATCCTTTGATACCGTTGTTTCCACTAAAGCTTTCTCCAAAATTTCCTTATGCATAGGTGAAATCTTGAGAAGTTCCAAAATTGATATTTGAGCTGGTATTCGTTGAAATTGCTCTACTAAATTGTATTGTTGTGATGTGGATGTTGAGTCTTTTACTATACCTAGAAAGGTAACTTTTGCTTTGCTTCTTGTGATAACGTTGATTGGCTCTGAAGATGGATTTTCGTTAACAATTATCACATTTACTACATCATCGTATGTATAAGCGTAATTCACTTTGGCTTTCCCCTTTGTCATTTTCCAATTGGGATGATTCACCTTTATCATAGTTTGGAAGTGGAGTTTTAAAAGCCAAGTGTGATTCATTTGTCTTATGGCTATCCACCGTAATGGTTCCATTATCAATTAGATCTTGGATAATGTGTTTTAATCTTTGACAATCATTTGTTAGGTGTCCTTTATTCTGATGATAATTGCAAAAATGATTGTCATTCCACCAGTTTGGCTTAACTGGTGGTTCATAAATTCTTGCTTCGGGTAAAACAATCAATTTGTTAGCAAGCAAAGTTTTTAGAGCTGATTCTAAAGATTCTCCAATATTTGTGAATTTTCTCCGAGGATTAGAGAAAAAGGACTTGACTTTCTTGTTTTCCAGGTTGTCATTGCTTGGGATTTGACTTGATAGATTGAAAATTGGTTGTTGTTGTTTTGCAATATTGTTATCATCATTTTCTTCATTGCTGACATTCCTATTCTTTGACCAGAACTTGGGTTTATCATTGTTGTTGTTATTGTTGTTGTATGAATTATTGTAAAGTTTTAGTTCTCCTTTCTTTACCATTGCGTTCTCTATTTTCAGACCATTTTCGATCATTTTGGAAAAAGAGGGAGGACATTGCATCCTTAGTCGATAACTCATTTCACTGATAAGATTATCAATGAATATGTCCATTTTTTCTTGATCAGGTACATCCCGGGGATACCTATTAAACATGTGTTTCCATCATTGTAAAAAGATCATAAAGGATTCTCCATTCTTTTGTTTAACATTGCAAAGATCTAGCATCGTTATTTCATTCCTTATATTGTAGGAATATTGTGAAATAAACCTATTCACAAGTTCTTCAAAGGATTTGATTCTAGATGGTAATCTTGAAAACCATTCAATTGATTGTCCATTTAAACTTCTAGGAAAAAGACGCATAAGGTAAGTCTCATCATGAGCAAATTCCATGCTCATAGTACAAAATTCCCTAATGTGATCTTGAGGATCAGATCTTCCATCGTATTTGTCATATTTAGGAATCTCGCAACGTTGTGAAAATGGTATCATATTTAGCTTTTTATCAAAGGGATATGGACATATGTCTTCTAATGAATACTTCTTGGAACTTGTCCCATTTTGCATGTCTTGTATCTGTTGTTGTAGAGTTTGTATTTGTTGAGTAAAGTTTGAAAACGGACTATCCACATCTCTTATTTTATCATTACGTTCTTTTCTTTTGTCATCCCTTTCTTTCCTTGTTTCTTCACTACTTTTTTTGTTCATATCTTCATTGTTTTGCTCATCCATGTTTTGGGTGTTACTTGTTTCCGCATCTTGTTTTAAGCTTTCTATATTAAACTCTTGTGGTAGTTTAGCTCCAGATTTTGCCAATATCAAGAGATATTTCTCTTTTTGTTTTGTCAATAATTTTTCCATTAGCCTATCAAATTTGAAATCTTGTTCAAGGTCTCTAATCATGCTATTGATAGCTTCTTCGTCAATAGTGGTAAATCCAAAAGTGTTATCTTCTTCCTCCATTTGTTGTTTTCTAAGTTGTTCATATTGGGCTCTAGTCCAAACTGGCATGTGTTTATCTCAAAGTTGTCGAAAAATTCCCAAGGACAAGATCAATAAGTAATTATTGGTTTTGGAAGATATGCTTCATTGATCTTACCACTATTGTTTGTTTTTTGGGATAAAGCGTCTCTTTGTTGAAAAGCACGTCTTTGTAGAGTTTCACCGTCAAATTCGGTACCGCAGCCACGTAAGTAGTGACGAAAACGGTGTAGGAATATCCTATATTTCAGTAAGATCTTACGATTTATATAGAAGAATCTTATTCTCTTCTGAGTAGCTTTGTAACTGGGTTTTCTTTTCTTAAGGTGATACTTAAAAGTCATATAAGCATTTGACAGTTTACAAGTTTGACTCCAATGTTGGTGCAATTTTGGTTTTGATGTAACCTAAGTTCAAAATAGGAAAGATATATCCAAGATTAGGAACCTAGTATAGATTGATCAAGCTTCATGATAGAGGATTTGATTATCCTGATGAGAGTCTTGACAAGGATGTTGATTTTTGCACTTAAGATGTTTGAATCAATAGTTTGCTGAATGTTGATGCTTATAGAACCTTTTGGAAATAACCTATAGGATTAGCAACCTAGTTGTTTTGAGCTATCTTGAAAATACATGATGGTTTAGAGACAAAACTACTTCAAGGATTATTTTGATATCTTGATGTTTTGATACTTTGACCTTTGAGTTGGTGCTTCAAGTGTTGGAATGCTTTTTGTTTTATCCCTTTGATCACACTTTTCATAAATTTGTTGATTTTTGGATCGCTTGTAGATGAAATATTCTTCAATTTTTGACCATTTGGAACATGTTACAGACATAAAAGACATGATGTTTAATAAATAAAATGCACAGACAAGTACAATTCCCTATGGCAGGCTGAGACAATAGTTGTTGAATCTCACATGGAGTTTCCCCCGAGGCTACGCTATTCAAAGCGGATATTTAGATGCTTGACCCCACTGGCTCCACCCTCAGCACTCACTTCTTCAGGGCAGCCAAGCACCAGTTTCCATGAAATCTCCTCATGGCAAACTTTATATCTCTACTAGGAACCGTATGTGTGTGAGCCGCTTCAGAGGTCCGACCTCCTGCGCCAACAACTAGAAGGATTTTGGCAACTAGTACAAGTGGTTTTTAGTAAAAGCTTCCGGTCATGTGGCCATACATGTGCCACTTTTAGCTCTGTGAATACAGAAGGTTCCCAGCCTATAGAGGTTACGCTCCATAGGGTTTATGGGGAAACATAGTGTCGGTATGAACTTATCAGCACATGTTGTTTGAACTTTCGTTGCAAACACGATTTATTTAGAGTGGATTGGAAGGACTCGGTATTAGCCCATTTCCACTTTAGGTCATTCCCCTCTCACTGGCCCCCTCAAGGCAACTCAGGAAGGCAGGCCCTCTAAAGATTTAATTGCTTGAAAGTAAAGAAAGCATGAAAGAGTGGGTTTGGATTTTTTATCACCCAGTTAAGGGGAGAGCATATACCTACCACTTTTGAGACATAGAATACAAGCGTTCTTTTTAACTTTTTCAAAGCAATTTGTTGGCTAAGTCCTATTTGGAGATGTTGCTCCAACAAGCATGGTGTTTATTTTAGCCCAATATAGCAAATGATTTTCTAAACTAGAAATTGGAAATCCTGGTCAACAAAATGAAAATCGTTGCAAAAAGTAACTTGCTTTGTAAGAATGGACAAGTTGATTGTTCTTTTTAACTTGCAAAATAAAAGATTGATTATGCTTTTTACCTTTGCAAAAAAATAAAAGATTGTTGTTCTTTTTAGAGCCCAAAATTTGAGGTGTGAATCCTAACTTTGCAAGAAAGTAAATGTTTGATTTGTTATTCTTTTTACCTTGCAAATATGATTATTTTTAGAGCCCAAAAATAAGTGAGGTACTTTTTAGAACACCAAATTTGAAAATGAAATTCTTTTTATCCAAAAGGAAATATGAGTTCTTTTAACCAACTTTGAAAAAAGCTAGGAAAGAAATCACTAAATCCTAAATTAACTTCTCCAAACCTGCAGAAAATTGTTAAAAACCTACAAAATAGTAAAAAGTTAGTGAAAAAACCTTAGGTGGGCTTCCACAAGCCTAATTTCAAATCGATTACAAGCTTTTTGTCAAATGCGTTATCCTATGATTCAAAAGCGCTAACCTGCGTTACACACGCGCTAACCTTTGTTACAAAAGCACTAACCTGCGTTACAAAAGCGCTAATCTTTAGATAAAAGCGCTAACCTGCATGACATATGTGCTATCCTATTGTGCAAAAGTGCTGATTTTTCGACAAAAGCGCTAACCTGCATGACATATGCGCTAACCTATTATGCAAAAGCATTGATTTTCTGACAAAAGCGCTAACTTGCATGACATATGCACTAACCTATTGTGCAAAAGTGCTAACCTATAATGCAAAAGCGCTATCAGAATTGGCATATGCATGAATCTACATTAAAAATATGTTAATTTTATTTTTTTGCGAGATTTTTAAAGGTATATGTGAGGTCTAGCCCCACGGTGGGCGCCAAAATGTGTAAGCTTGAATTTCATCCTTAGAATATTACCTGTAATAAGTTAGTTTCACAAAATACAATAGAAATGCATACAGGAAATCCAAAATTCACCAATGAAACTGCATGAAATAAATATTAAAATAAAACACTATTTTACCTTCATGGCTTATGTCTCATTGTGTCCTAACTCCACTGTTCCTGGTTGCAGATGGTGTGCTCTCAGATAATGCATTGTTAGCTTCCAAGATGGCATATGAAGAATGGACTGATAACTTATAGTTAACTGATAGTATGATATGCAAAGCTACATGATTATGTTAAATGATACTATATGATTATATTGCTAAAAATGATATTTGCTATTTGCTTCAAAAACTCACGGATGCATAAGATTGATTGAAAACTCTTTTTGAAGACTAACCTCCTCTCAGCTGAAGCTCTTGGTTTTATAGACAATGAGAGGATAAGATGATGTGGCTCAGATCAATGGTTTTGATCAAATCTACAGATTTGAATGGCTATGAGCAAAGGTGAAGGTTGAGAGAAAGGGGGAAGGAGAAGACAAGTGTCACTCATGTCACCTTGACTGGGTTGCTGACTGAGGAAATCTAGGGATGGTTGGAGAAGATTTAGGCATGGTAGGACAAGTGGACTCAAGTCCTTCCTAAGATGTAGGGGGTGTTGAAGAGAATATAGGAAATGGTTATGAAATATGTGTACGTACACAATTTCATTAATTTTGAAGGTTGAGGATAAATCAAGAATTAATATTTAGAAATATTAATTTCCTTAGCCACATGATGGATGAGTTGGCAAAGGGAAGATGAAGTGGAGATGGAAGGTGAGTTGGATAAAGGGATTAAATAATTTAAGAATTTTTTAATATTTGAGACTATAGGATAGGATAATAACTATTAAATATTGGATATTTAATTGTTTGGAGGAGATAATTAAATATTAGATATTTAATTAACTTGATTAGAAGGAATAATTAAATATTAGATATTTAATTAACTAGAGGAATAAGATAAATGAATTAATTAATAAGAAAGATATGAAAGTGAATTAAATAAATTAATCTTTTCGAATTAACTATTTAATAGATGAATTATTATTAAATAAATATAAAATATTTATTTAATTGCTCATAGCCAATTTTAGGTGTATACAATAATGACATTTTTACTTAAGTTTTTCTCATCCACGCTGAAGGAGGGGGGGTTTTACAGTTTTGCACTTTATAATCGCATTCGCCAATGCTACTACAAATTGCATAGAGTATGAGATTTGTTGCATTGATATGATATAACCTGACACATTCTCTCAAAAATGGAAGTGACAAGGATGCACTGCATCTATACCCAACTTGGTTCTGGAAGATACATGCTTCTCTTTAAGACTATTTCGCCATAAAATTGATGCACGGGCATGAGCCAGGTCGGGCCCCAAAGTGGGTCTGACTAAAAAAAAAAATCGTTTTCATGCAACTGACCTTTGAAATGCCTCACGAACTTTAAATATACCTCTGGAAATGATTGGCATCATTTTCGGATCATCAAATTGAATTTTGCAAACTTTCAGGCACTTGCGCCACATTTTCGCATTTAATCGCGAAGACATAATTTTCAAACCAGTCCAAACACCTTTCTGGACCTCGCCATCTGACAAGCGTGTACTCTGATATACAAGCATGAACTCTACCAAATGGTTTTTCAAGATGAATTCCGAGTGAAGAGATATTAATTGTCAAAAATACCAACTGGCTTTGTCGGCACTACAGACCTGATGAAGTCAACGCGCAGGCAACACATGATGCCTGTCTTAAAAATACCAAACGACCTCCATAGACCCTCAAATCTGAGACATAGGTACCTTGAATTACATATCAAAACTTAGAATTCTCAGTTTGACCAAAAGTCTAACTGGGTGCAAATGGTGCGCTCATGAAAATAGTAACTTTAACTAATACGGCAATGAAAGTACGGATCACTAAAACAGATGGCCTAAGAAACCCTTTTGAAAACCGATCAAACGGATTGGCAGGAGCTTGAAACTGGAAACATATCTTTTCATTCATGCCAACAATAACTTGGGGCAAACATTCTGACATGACATTCACCGAGGCAACTTTTATACTTATGCAAAACAGGGCTCCGACTAGCAGCTGAAACAGGGACTTGTCAAACCACACCAACTGCAAACGGATTGAGCTTTGAAAACTGAGAAAATGGATTCATAAGGACTTG
The DNA here is from genome assembly GCF_030272615.1 of Cryptomeria japonica. NCBI lineage: Eukaryota > Viridiplantae > Streptophyta > Pinopsida > Cupressales > Cupressaceae > Cryptomeria > Cryptomeria japonica. Next base: position 94,070,880 of record NC_081409.1, on the reverse strand, counting down.
AAATTTTGTAAGATAACTCACATTTGTACATATAATTGGATCCATTTTGAAATTATTCATGACGATCAACAGGGCAAAAGATATAGGTGGTCAAAGTGGGCTACTTGGTAAAATCTGCATTTGTGCCTAAAATGTACTTTCAACTCACCCCCTTGAAATGGGTACCTGATAAATTGATCCAAACTAAAATCTAAAAGTTGCACATCACTGCATAGGCCAAATGAAAGGTGTAGGACACACTTCCCAAGCCTTACTCTTTGAAAATCAACTAGCTCCATTTTACCCTCTCTCTAACTACGCCATTCAAACTGACTCATTTTATGATCATTTGGAAATGCAAAGCAAAATTTTGAAATGGGCCTCTAAACTTGACTCAAATTTAATGAGTCCCAATAGTGACTCTGACTGGGGATGGTTGATTGCAAGATCAACACAAGAATCTAGAATCTAGGGTTAAGCAGACCACCCAAAAATGGAATACATCTCTTCTCTTCTCAAAAGCAGGGCTTCCTTATTCAACCCAAACAGCAAGGCACTTTATTGAAAACAACACAACTAAAGTAAAGCAACTGCACAAAATATACAAACATACTCACAACTGATCATAAGCTACTCCACTTTCCTCAGCATTTACCTTTGTCAAAAATCTGATTCTCATCACTTGATATTATGATCCAAACAAAGGCACCTTCCAATAACAACTGAGCATAATCCTTATAATCCTCCTCTTTCATCTCATTACTATAACAGCTGGTGTGCATAACTTTTGTCTAATTTTGAACTTTGTAATCATACACTATTTCAACAAAGGTAAAATCATGAGACAAATCACTATAGAGGCCTTCCCACAAACTGCAATACATTTCACTATCCCAATCAATTCTATCATTTGCAAAGGCATCATCATGTTGAACTTCAAAAATAAAGCATTCATTCTCACCACCATAGTTCTCATCAGCACTCACCTTGTTATCATTTAAATTCATAGAATTGGGGGTATTACTAACCAATTGATGCAAACAAGGAACATAAATATCACGATCCAGATGTGATACTTCACTACGCTGATCACACTCTATACTATCCTTGTTCATCAAACTCAACACATCCGCATCCTGAATATCCCAATCATGGAAAAGAATGCATACCTCTAGCTGAAGAAAATCTTCAACTAAGTCTTTCTCATTCAGACTTACATCCACCCGAAAAACTTCCATTTGTGGTCTGAAATAATCATCACACAACCCATGCTTCTTATCTTCATCATGAAGTAAAATTTTACAACACATGCTACTGCTGTTCGGAACTACATCAGCATTACAAACTTGTTCAACACAAGGGGAAATTTCAGCATTTTCATCAAAGAGATCAGCACCATGAACATTTATATCAAAAGAAAAAAACTCCATATCCAGTTCAAGCATACTATCAACATTCACATTCTCTTCATGGTACTTCAAATTCTGCAAACATTCAAATATGGGTTCATTTAAATCTGAAAATAGAATATTATCCGCACTTTCACATACATTTTTATCTTCAAAAATACTTTCATTTTTGTATTCATGACTGAAGTATATAACTTGGTCTCCTCTTATATCATCTTCACAAGATGAATAATAAGAATTCTCATAACCATCATCAGCTGCATGACTGGCATTCATTTGCTGATCAAAAGAAAGTAAATAACTTGTGTCAAGATCACTCTCATTCTAAAATTGCTCTTCATTATCCATTTGTATACCTTCAAGGTGCTGAAAATCGAACTCAGTATCCTCATAATTAGCAGCACCACTCTATTCTAAAACACATTCATCACTGGGTATACTTGCATTGAAAACACTATCAGCATCATCCGCAATTCCATTTTCAGATTTATTAGACTTAAACAAAATCGGATTTGCATCATATTGCACATTTTTACTGGCACAATCAGCAACATTTGGTGATCCTTCAGTATTTGGTATTGCAACGTTAAACACATCAGTAGCATGTAAAGATTGATGGTCATCACCATCATTGTTTTCATTATCATTATCCTTGAGAGATGCACGATTCACTTGATAATTGGTAGCTACATAATCAGCATAACCGGCATATAAATCGAATGGTACATATCCCTTATATATGTCTATCTTTGTATCAGCACTATCACAATATTTCCCACTGATCATTCCATCAATACTATGAGAGACAACCGGCATTGCCAGCAGAGATTCTTGACTCTCATTTAAATTTGAATCACATATATCAGCAAAACTATTAGGAACAGCAGGGCTTGACATATTTTGACACGGAATGTTTTGATCAGTTTCACATGGTATTTCACCATTGAAGGTGCTTTGACAAGAAACAACAACAGATACAAATCTCTTGAATATCCCAAATTTTAAATTATTTTCAATATCCCTAGTTGTGTTAAAGGCTTCATACAAAATTTTGGGTTCTTTGTTTCTCAATAAAAAACCTATCTTCTTGTCAAAAGCACTCATATAAATATCCACACATACTTTATCATCAAACTTATACTTCCTGGAAATTTTAGACAATGTTTGTGAAAACCTTATGTTAAATGTTGATACCAATTCATCTTCCCTGATCTGTATATACATGAATTCTTTTAGCAAATCATAATCACTCACCTTTTCAGCAAATTGGTCTATGAAATCTGAAATTAATTCTTCCCATGAGGAAATACAATCTATCGGCAAAAAAGAGAACCAATCCCTTGCATCCTCTTTCAATGATTGAAGAAATAACTTCATGCACACATCTTCTTGACAAGCTTCAAACTCTCCCATCAAATCTGAAAATCTCTTCAGATGTTGACATGCTGATTCTGATTTCTTCCCACTGAATATTGGCAAATACTTTCTAATTTTCATGGGTATGGGATTTGGGTAACCCAGAATACCTTCAAAGTTCAGAGCAGCATAATACTTCATACTGAAACTTTTCCTATTACATGGTTGTGACATTTCACTGGACATGGTCATATTGGAAATACACAATGTTGAAAAACTTCACTACTCATTCTTCTTACTCCCACAAATGACTATACAACCTTGCGTTGAATAAATGAAACACTTCAAGCACATATCCTTATTCAAATCTATTCATAACATTACTTGACACAAAGCTTTTCCAAATTTGCATACTACGGAAGAACATATATATTGGACATTTCAGCATAATGGATATGCAAATTAATTTGTGATTCCTCTCTTTTCCCTCTTTGCTAGTGTTGTTCACTTAATGGGAAAACTATTTTACATTCAAATTTTCAGAACAAATGTCTTGCATTGAAACTTCTGAAAATACATGGGTGTTTGTAGCTATAAGACTTGTAGATCTGAGCATTTATTTCAACTTTCATCATTGTCTTTTACCTCAGAGTTGCCACCTCTTGCATAGAGGACATTTTGAACAGCAGAATACCATTCAACACAAATTCAATTCTCTACTTATTCCTATAATCTCGCTACAACCAATTCACTCCATGCTATTTGACACAAATCTAGAAAATACATCAGACTTATGTACGAACTGAAATCTTTTACTAAACTTCTCTATAAAACTTTTATGATGAAGAATTTATCTGTAAATCTGCATTAGCAGTGATAACCCATATCTCTGTACTATACATCAAACCATAAAAACCTTATGCAATACTAATTGCAAGGACATTCAACACTAGTATGAACCACAAAGTCACCACCCAAATAAGGAATTGGGGAAAAATTTGCATACAGCTGCAAGGACTTGCTCACAACTCAGCAACATGAATTTACTGTTACTCTTTTATAATATATGACATGAAAAACATATCATTCTACATATCCATAACAAGGAACATTCTCTTCATCATAAACTCAATTTCAAACTCTTTGCATACACAATGGACTGACTAACTGGATGAAATTAGGCAATTTCTATTCAGCTTCCCCAGCAAAGTCACCATTTTTGTTGTGGTGACTCGAATGGGATAATCTCAACATTATATGAAGTAAATTTTCTTAACTAGAGACTCTTAACAGTTCACATTCTCCCCAGCAGAGTCGCCATTTTTGTTGTTCATCAAAACTGATTAACCCAAGTACACCTGCAATTGATCTATGAAGTAGCCAATTCAATCTATGAAGAACCTCAGGGTTTGGACAACATGGCAAGGATATGAATCCTTCTACTCTTCGAGCTCTACAAAACCTGGGCGGGTATACCTTTGATGCTTAAAATTAAACCTATTACACAAATATGATAGCGTCAACAAAGTAGATAGCTCTCACAAGGCTTAACAACTAGGAGGTTACTGTAGATGGGCTAGATCCACATTAACATCTCAACTAAGTTGAAGCATGAGATGGATGAAACATTCCAACAAAACATAAAATAAGGTAGATATTCTGATTTTTTATTTTAAATCTCTGAGAAAACCCCAAAATCTGCAAGATCAGTGCCTTATCCAAGGGTAATAGAGTCATACATCAAACTAAAAATGAAAACCTTTATTGCAAATCCAATTTATTAAGAAAGATATCCCTGTATTAATGCCTGACAATAATACATTCTAAACTCAAACAGGGGATTATACATATCTAGACATTATCCTGAATCCAAAATGATTGCTCATAGAATTTAAACTCTTACTTGAAGAGTAGCTGAAAACAACCCTTACACTCCCACTTTGAGAGGACAAACCCAAACTACCTTGAAGACTGGATTTATTGAAAACAGATAATGCTTAGAGACAATCCAATAAACTGTGTATATGCCTTACACATACATGACTTGCAACAAAAATAGTTACAGCAAGAAGATACTCTATTACTAAAAGAGAAGCACTGCTCTATACAATCTTGAGGAATACTCAGAATTGGAAGCCATGAAAATAGGGAGCCATTCTCCAAATTTTTAGAACCCTTACAATGAGAAGAAAATGAGAATAAGAAGGAGAGGGGAAAAGATTAGGTCTACAACTGAAATTGCCAAGTGTCTCTTTTTCCAACTGAATTTCAATTTCTCTTCTTTCCCTTGGAAACTGCTCTCAAAATATCCCAAATTCATTTAAACTAACTCCACTACTGTATTCCTCATCCTGAGAGCTTTCCGGCGATATATGATACTTGGTATTTTGGGCAAAAATGGACCTCTGGGCGAATTAATCCTTTTATGCCTCCTTCATTTAAATTTTTCAATTTTTTTCTATAGTCTGCACTATATCATTTAATTTTGATTTTTCACCCCTTTTTGGCCTGACACCCTGCCACGTGGTAGTCTTTGATTCGCTGATGGGATCCACTGGGCACCACCTTAGATGACACATCATCTGTCTACCACTTGTCCGCCTCATCACTGCCACTAGGCTGCTTGCTCATCGCCACATCATCGCCACCTATACGCCATGTCAAATCCACTTGTACACCACCTCAGCGCAACTGGATGGGACCCGCGAGCTGGACCTCCACCTGGACCACCATGTCATCTTTCGTTGTTTCACAAGGTTTAACCGGCATGCATCTTCGAGCTCCGAAATCAAGTGAGTCATCGGATCATCTTGAACTTGCATAGTCTTTAACCTCTGTTACTTGAGCTTTTCGCCATTTCGCAGAGCTTCACTGGCATGCATCTCCCTTTCGCGAAATCGCGTCGGCCGTTGGATCTCCTGAACTTGCATGTTCTTTTACTTTTTGTTGTTTCGCGATGCTTATTTCTCGCACATCTTTACCCCGCGAATCAACGCACGTCGTCGGATCTCCTCCAACTTGCTCACTGGTTAAGCCGCTATTTCTCTGCAAAACTCACCTACCTCGGGATCTGTGCTTGCATGGGGTCCACCTAGTCACCACTTGTTAGCCTCTTTAATTGCCTCAAGAAGCGCGCCCGCGCACATGGGGTCCACTTGGGAGCCCAACCGGGACCTTGTGTCAAAAGCCCAAAGCTTTGACACTATACTTGTGTGGAGCTTTGCTTACAAATGCTAAAATTTTACCTTGCCCAATCAATGTGGGATAAAGCCTCATGCTTGGGAATACATTTTGCTTGAAATTTTCACATGTAGGGAGGATTTACTTTCTTCTTTGGCTCCTTGCCTGGGAATTTTAATGGAAATCGCCTTACCCATACCACACAAGGGAAGAAAATCAGCTTTATACCTTCCAATTTGCATCTTTTGAAACCTTTTAAATCTTTTTCAGCCACGCAAAGGAGATTAACACCTTCATTTGCCCTTGCTGTTGGAGGTTTTAACGCCTTTGCCAGTGTGCATTTTCTGAAAACCTTTCATAAACTCTCTTCTCCAAACATTGCATAGGGGTTATGCTTACACACCAGCCAATGCATTTCCTTGGAACCTTTTAATTGCCTCAAACTAGACACTTCATTCTACGCAGGGAACAATTTCATTTATTTAGAAGTTTTAACATTTACCCAATCCACTCCATGCAGAGGGAGTTGGGATGTTTGGCATTTACCATTGTTTTCACCGGCCTTTCCACCATGTCACGCAAGAGGAGAAATTGACTTGTAACTTTGAATTGCATTTGGTCTGCTCATGTCGGTTGTCGTTTGCATCATTAAAGTTTGATGCCCTTCCTCATCCACCATGCATAACCTGGCAATTTCATTTGCTAAGGTCTAAAAACCCCCACGTACCACAAGGGAGGAGGCACAAGCTGCTGATGGCATTTTGCTTAAAGGTTTCTATGCCCTTTTCAAACAGCTACGACAGAGAGGGAGGAGATGATCCTACTGCTTTTACACCTGCAAAATCTACATTTGTTGATTTAACCCTCTTGCTCTCCATTCAGGGACTTCATTGGTGTTTGCACAGGCTTCTATCAAGGTCTTGCAGTCTTGGTGATATTTTCCTTAAGCTTCCTTTGCCTTTGTGATTTCTGAGTTTCCTCACCGCCACTAGACATATTACACTGAGATGAAGTTGCAGAGTTTTATTGCATCCCATCCACTTGAACAGAGGATTTGTTAACATCAACATGAAGCAAAATCTCCCCCAATGACTTTTCAAATGCCTTTACAAGGTCAAAACCATTTTCTATGAAGCTTTCATGGAATTTACATAGATATGTGAATGGATAAACCCATGCACTACAGCAAAATTATAAATACTTTCTACATGCAAGCTACGACAAAAGTAAATAGCTCATATCCGGAACAATAAGATAAAGAAAAACACTAGAGCCATTAAATCTTTTTCCAACATAAGGGACAAGAATACAAACTAAGTGTAGCTCCCATAAAACCGTACTAGAACACCACCCTCAATTCTATCATTTATAATAATGTTTTTACTTAAGTTTTTCTCATCCACGCTGAAGGAGGGGGGGTTTTACACTTCTGCACTTTATAATCACATTCGTCAATGCTACTGCAAATTGCATAGAGTATGAGATTTGTTGCATTGATATGATATAACCTATCACATTCTCTCAAAAATGGAAGCGACAAGGATGCACTGCATCTATACCCAACTTGGTTCTAGAAGATACATGCTTCTCTTTAAGACTATTTCGCCATAAAATTGATGCGCAGGCATGAGCCAGGTCGAGCCCCAAAGTGGGTCTAACTAAAAAAAAAAAAAATTCATGCAACTGACCTCTGAAATGCCTCACAAACCTTAAACATACCTCTAGAAATGATCGGCATCATTTTTGGATCATCAAACTGAATTTTGCAACTTTCAGGCACTTGCGCCACATTTTCGCATTTAATCGCGAAGACGTAATTTTCAAACCCGTCAAAACACCTTTATGGACCTTGCCATCTAACAAATGTGTACTCTGATATACAAGCATGAACTCTACCAAATGGTTTTTCAAGACGAATCCTGAGTGAAGAGATATTAATTGTCAAGAATTACCAACTGGCTTTGTCGGCACTGCGGACCTGATGAAGTCAATGCGCAGGCAACACATGATGCATGTCTTGAAAATACCAAACAACCTTTGTAGACCCTCAAATATGAGACATGGGTACCTTGAAGTACATATCAAAACTTAGAATTCTCATTTCGACCAAAAGTCTGACTGGGTGCAAATGGTGCACTTATGAAAATAGCAACTTTAACTGATACAGCAATGAAAGTACAGATCACTGAAACAGATGGCCTAAGAAACCCTTTTGAAAACCGATCAAACGGATTGGAAAGAGCTTGAAACTGGAAACATAGCTTTTCATTCATGCCAACAATAGCTCAGGACAAACATTCTGACATGACATTCACCGAGGCAACTTTTATACTTATGCAAAACAGGGCTCTGACTAGCAGCTAAAACAGGGACTTGTCAAACCACACCAACTGCAAACGGATTGAGCTTTGAAAACTGAGCAAATGGATTCATAAGGACTTGAAATTTTGCAAGATAACTCACATTTATGCATAGAATTGAATCCATTTTGAAATTATTCATGTGGATCAACAGGGCAAAAGATATAGGTGGTCAAAGTAGGCTACTTGGCAAAATTTGCATTTGTGCCTAAATGCAGTTTCAGCTCACCCCCTTGAAATGGGTACCTGATAAATTGATCCAAACTAAAATCTGAAAGTTGCACATCACTGCATAGGCCAAATGAAAGGTGTAGGACATGCTTCCCAAGCCTTACCCTTTGAAAATCAACTGGCTCCATTTTACCCTCTCTCTAACTAGGCCATTCAAACTGACTCATTTTATGATCATTTGGAAATGCAGAGAAAAATTTTGAAATGGGCCTCTAAACTTGACTAAAATTTAATGAGTCCCAACAGCCCCAATGGCTTTGATACCATGTGAGATTTTGCCAAGATCAAGGGCACAATGAAAAGTATAAAAGAGAGACAAAAGAATGACAAGAACAAACTGTATTGTCATCAATATGCAAATAATCAACTAGATTCCCAATACAATGAATATAGGCCTACTTATATAGGCAAGGCCATATGGATGTACGAGCACACAATCATGACATGTGGCTCAATGAGAAACAGGGGTAGGTAAGAAATACTAGGGGTACGTAGGAGAAATAATATAATATTCCACAAGAGGTGGATGACCCACCGAATGTGGAGTGTAACAGCAAAATAAGACCACAAAAAGTGGAATTTCTCCTACAAGCTATATCCCTATGTGCACACTTCCCTAAGTGTCTCAAATCCAAACTATGAAGAGATGCATTATACTAAGTTAACTTAAGTAAAGTGTAATAATATCCATAATGAATATTTATTTATACCAACAAAAATCATTAGAGAAAAATTCACCATCATTATCAGTCCTCAAACATTTAATTTTCTTTCCAGTTTGCAATTCAACCATTGTTTTAAATTTTTTAAAATGGCTGAAAACTTCAGATTTACTCTTTAGCAAGTATACACGTCATTCTACTAAAATGATCAATAAATAAAACATAATATGTGGATTTTCCAATCGAAGGAACATCTATAGGACTAAACACATCAGAATGAATAAGATTCAAAACACCAAAAGATTTATGAGAACTCAAGTAAAACTGAAAACGGTTTTATTTTCCATAAATGCAATGCTCACATAAATCAAAGTCAATATTACAATCATTCAAACCTTCAATAAGGTTTTTAATTTTCAAGGTCCTCAGACCTTTTTCTCCAATGTGGCCAAGTCTCTAGTGCCATAACATAGTCTTCTCTGCAGGTAACTTTGTTTCAGAAGAAAGAGCTCCCTTAGGTACCCAAAAGCCATGTCCATCCGCTGAAGGTGAAACCCTCAAATCTTCCAACAAAGTATCCATAGATTTACTTTTTACTGAAGTGTTATTACACTCAACAGTGTATGCCTCTAGATTATACAAAGTACCTCCAATTACCATAGCACCCTTAATCATCTTACATCCTGCATCAGAAAAGACTACCTGCACACTTGCATCTATCAATTTTTTCACAGATAATAAATTTAGTTTTAATCTAGGGATATGCAGCATACTGGTAATCTTTTGTATTCTACCATCAGGAAACTTGATCCTAACTTTACCTCGACCAACAATGTCTAAATGTGAATCATCACCCAAGTATACCTTGCCTCTATTAAATTCTCCATATTCAGAAAACCAATCTTTATTGGAATTCATATAAAATGATGCACCTGAGTCAATTAACCATGTGTCGTTACCTGCATGAGTAGCCAAATTTGCAATGAATGCATCACCATCTTCCTTCTCGGACTCAGAATCAAAATAAAACTTATTCTTTTTCTTGTTCTTTTCTTCTTTGTAGTCCTTACAGATGTGACCTAGTTTACCGCAATTCTAGCATATGACTTTTGACTTTCCATGAGATTTGGATCTCCCTTTGGATTTGGACTTATTGTGCTTCTCATTCTTCTTGTCTTTTTCCTTAGGTCTTCCACGAATAGTTAGGGCGTCCTTTGTACTATTGGATACCTTCCTTCGCATCTCTTCACCAAGTAGTGTTGAATATTATTGCTGCTAGAATATGTTATTATCATTGATGTCAACATATTCCTTTGGTGATCTGATGTTTGGAGTGAGTTGATCTAATTGGTTTATCTATTTTCTATGATGAATCAACTAGAGATACTTCATTTTATATTGATTCCATGATGTTATGTTATGTTATGTTTTCAATGTTCAGTGTTGCAGTGTTCTAGTGTTCGATTCATTATGCTTCGATATGATCATATCTTGTGTTGCAGATTTGGGAGAATGTTTGGGATGTTCGTTTGTATCTTCATGTCAGATGGTTCTTGATTTGATACTCTACAAGCTATCTTTCTTGTCTGAGTTATTGTTGATAAGTGTTCTTGAGTGTTAGCGTGTTGATCAATAAAGATTTGATTGTGGTGTTGGTGTAGCTATTGTGGATGGTTTTAACGTGCTTGTTGGTTTTTTCTTTAATCATGTCCTATTTGTTTTGATGGTCTGCATTGATCATTGTGCATGTTCTTGATGATCTTATGGGTCCAGTGATATTCTTTGTGTTATGCGGTATTTTTGGTGGTGTAACATGTTGTGGTTGATCTTGGTGAGATTTTCGATGATGGTGCGCATTTGAGGAGTTGATTTAGGTTCATTTTATATTGTCTATGACATCATATTGGTCTGGTGGTTGATTTATGTATCGTGTGATGTAATTTTGTAATTAGGTGTTGAGGGTTTGGCTGACCTTGCAGTCAAGGTTGATGATTTATATAAATGGATGTAATATTCATGTAATTTGGGTGTTGGTGGTGAGTCTGCATTATTAGAGAGTGGTGTATGTGCGAACAAGTGAATTCATCTTTCAGTGTGGTGCATTAAGCAATGTGTATTGCAAGGCAAACATATGAGCTTAACCGGAACTGTCATCAAGCATTAGCAGATGCTATTTTTTGCAGTTCATCTTTTCCAAATTGTAGTTTCAATATCTTTGTAAGGTAGTGAACCTTCCCTAAGGGTTGTAGCCTTCTGGGTCGTTGTATTTTCAGCAATGAGCTTTGATAATATGATGAATCTATAAAGATCTAGTCAACTACTAAGAGGGGGGTGAATCAGTAGTTGGAAAATCAACTGAATTTTACCAAACTTATTTTCAACTTAGAATCAACTCACAAAGTTTACCGGTTTAGTCACTTTAACAAATTTGCAACCGCTTTGTTAAACCTTACTGTTTGACCTAATACTTCAGTGATATAATGCAACAAATCTTAAACTTAAATATCCTTTGACCAAAACCTTAAACCACTTCACTAATACTAATAATCATATTTCAGATCATTTCCAATCATTTAAATATATCTATGCAGATTTACCAATCATTCATATCAACCATACCAAAAACACATCCTTAAAATCATTCACCACTTGACATAATGATTTTTAATGTGGAAACCCAAATGGGAAAAACCACGGTGGGGATGAGTACCCACAAGTATTATTTGAACTCTTTTGAAGTTCGCCCTATTAGGAGCCAAGCCTAGTTAGAAGATTATACAAGAATGTTATGTTAGGAATAGATTCAGTTAAGGACCACCCGGTTAAGGGATTGACTACAAATACCATGTTAAAGGAAACCTCAGTGGAGGATTTGAAATCCAAGCGAATGGATCACCTGGTAGAGGATTTCAGCAACAATCCTTTTAGAGCTTACCCAATGAGGGGATTTCAAACTGTTGTAATGGTTAGAGAACAACAGGTTCTTTGACCAATTTGGAAATAGCACTTCCTTACTGAATCAAATCCTTTACTACTCATGTCTGCCTTCACATCATTCTACAGACACACCTTCTAGTTCGACAACAATCACTTTCGCACTTTATCAAATTTTCCAACCACTCTTTCAAACTATCCATCGACCTTATGAACAAATACATTAGGTCGGTAACACAACACAAACACTAAAATTCTCATAGAGATTACAAACACATCGGTTCAATCTTGACTGTTAGATTACATTACAATCAACTTTACATTCTTCTAGACATCTACAACCACTCCTAGATCATCGCACTTTGAATCTTGTAACACAACACATGTTTGTCACTTCAGACTATGAATATGATCATTCCCAAGATAAACGGTTATCTTTATGTGCCAGAACCTTCTAGAAACTCATCACGTGCAACATGCTTTCATGGAATCTTCATCACCGATCATCATTCGATCATAAATCATCACAACTAATCTCCAAGCTTCATTAGTTAGGGTTATGCATCTCAACTAGATAGGGTTACCGGTTGATCTTCACTTCTTCATTACCAATTGCTTTACTGCTTCATTATCGGTTGCTTTACTGCTTCATTACTGGTTGCTTTTGACATCAATGACAACACTTCCTAATATACTTCTTCAATGCAATCTTCATGCAATGCCATCATGCTCTAGGCAGTGTGCCTGAATAAATGTGCATTCCCCATTGAAATATTTACACATACTACTACAGAGTGTCATCTTATTGTGGGTAGGTTCCCCCCATGGTTTTTCCCTTGACCAGGTTTTCTACGTCAAAAATATTGGTGTTATGTGTGTTGTTGTTATTGTTGTTATCTTTCTTTCTTCTATAGTTGATCATATCTAAGATAGTGTTTAATTTGTTTAATCTGGTGAAAACTGATTCACCACCCCCCCCCCTCTTAGTTTTCTTTCCTTGTTGTTGCCAACAAGTGGTATCAAAGCTACATCCTCTGGAAGAAGCTTAACCACTTGAGGAGATATAGGATGGCAACCTATGTGTTCAAGAAGGAGAGTCCTAGATTTGATGGAAATAGTTATACTGTATGGAAGGACCAGATGGAAGTTCACCTGAAGTGTATCGGAGAAGATTATTGGAAGATTACAAAGAATGTCTACAATGTTCCTCTGGATGGACAGGATACTACTGATGAAGTCAAGGAAATTGAACATAACATAAGAGATAAGGAAGAATTGTTAAGTGCCTTGACCGATTCAGAGATGACTAATGTGATGGGACTTCATACTGCACATGAGATAGAGAAAAATTTAGAGATCTTGTATGAAGGAGATGCACAAGTTAAAGTTTCTAAGTTGCAACATTTGAAAGGAAAGTATAAGACACTGAAGATGGGAGAAGATGAGAACATAACATCCTTTATGGCTAAACTGAATGAACTTGTTATGAACATCAGATGTGTCAGTGGAACTCTTGAGGAAGATGAGATTGTTACTAAGGTGTTGAAATCCTTGCCTTCTTCTTACAAAGCTAAAGTTGTTGCTATTGATGAGATTCGAAGTGTGACTACTGTGACAAGAGACATGTTGGTTGGTAAGATAGCTTCATTTGAGTTGAGCGAATTTGGAGAACCACGTGGAAAATCTGAGACTCCATTTAAAGCCTCTGTATCCGAGAAGCTGAAGTATGATTCGAGAGAGTGTTCATCTAGGGTTTCAAAATATGAAAGAGAAATGAGAGAGATGGAAGAGTAGGAGAAAGAGTTGGATGAGCTTGAAGAACTTATTTCTCACAGATTTCCTAAGGGAGTCGATAAGTATGATGGAAAGCTTCCTTTGAAATGTTTATCTTGTAATAAGATAGGACATTTTGCTTCTAGGTGTCCTGAAAGGGTGTCTTGGTATGATAAGCATGAAAGACGTGATAGATTTGATAAGCATGATAGATATGAGAAGCATGATAAGTATGACAATCTCTATAAGCCTAACCAAAAGTACGAACATCAGAAGAGATGTTATTATGTTGCTGATGAAGGTGTGACATATGAGGAATCCAAGAGATGAATTTGTATTTATTTCTATCAAGGAATATGATCTAGTAACAGTTAATCCTACAAGCTATATTGTTGAGGAGAAAGATGAATGGGTAATTAATAGTGGTTGTTCACATTATATGACAGGTGATAAGAGTAAATTTGTGAATATGGAAAGGTATGATGGTGGCATAGTGATATTTGGAGATGATAAAGCTTGTGTGATTCGTGGTAGAGGTTCTATATCTTTTGATGATAAGAATAATACTGATGATGTCTTATATGTTGAAGGTTTAAAGCATAATCTTTTGAGTGTTGGACAGATGGTTGACAATGGATATGATTTGAAAATTCAAGAATGGTAAATGCAAGATTTTGTATGCCTCCAATATAGAGATTGCAATAGGGACTAAGACTAAAAGTAATATCTTTCAATTGAATGTCGGTGAGAAAAGTTGTTTAATTTCTCAGATAGATGAAAGTTGGTTGTGGCATAGAAGGATGTGTCATGTTAGTTTTGACTACATGATAAGGATAAGTTCTACTCAAGCTGTTAGAGATTTGCCTAAAATTGAGAAGCCCTCTAATCTAGTATGTAAAGAATGTCAATTGGGAAAGCAAAAAAGAAATTCATTTAAAAGTAAGTTGTATACATCTTATAGACTATTAGATCTTGTGCATACTGACTTGTGTGGTCCTACAAGAGTGAGAAGCATGTAAGGTGACAAGTATTTCATGTTGTTGATTGATGACTACTCTAGAATGATGTGTTTGACTTTCTAAGGGAGAAATCAAAAGCGTTGGAGAAATTCAAGATATTCAAAGCTAAGGTGGAGACTGAGACATGATTGAAATTGAAGTGTCTGAGATCTGACAGAGGAGGAGAATTCACTCTAATGAGTTTGATACATTTTGTGAGAGGAATGGAATTAGAAGATAGTTATATGCTCCTAGAACCCCTCGACAGAATGGAGTTGTTGAAAGGAAGAACAGAACAATTTTGGATGCTACTAGGACAATGTTGATTGAAGGAAATGTTGCGTAAACCTTTTGGAAAGAATTTGTTAGCACTGCTATTTACACATTCAACCAGATGCATATAGAAGGTGATTTTGGTAAGACTCCTTATGATCTTTGGTTTGGTCATGTTCCTACAGTTAGATATTTTAGTGTTTTTGGAGGTAAATGTTATATCAAAAGATATGAGGATATAGGAAAGTTTGATGCAAGATGTGATGAAGGAATCTTCTTGGGATATTCTACTAAGCGCAAGGCCTACCGGTGTTACAATAAGAGGTTGAAGAAGATAGTGGAAAGTGAAAATGTGAAGGTTGATGAATTTCATGGGAAGAAGACCAGAGAATGGGGATATGAGATTGATGATTGAGATATTGTTTCTCAGCCTGCAAAGACTGAGATCCTGAAGCAAAATGATCTGATAGAGAGTTAATTTGGATATTGTTGTTGTCGGTAAAGAAGTTCAAGAGCCAAAGAATCAAAATAATCAGAAGACTCTGAGGTATGTGAAATTGAATCATTTTGAGAATCATATTATTGATGATAAAAATAAAATTGTAATGACTAGGAGAAGACTTGTTGCTGAAGAGATATGCTTGATTTCCAAAATTGAGCCTAAATATGTTGTTGAAGCATGTAAGGGTAAGAACTGGATAAAATTTGTGGAGGAAGAGTTAAATCAAATTGAGAAAAATAACACTTGGGATCTTGTTCTGAGACCTAAAGACAAGAATGTGATTAGTACTAAATGGGTGTTTCAGAATAAACTGAATGAAGTCGGTGAAGTGGTGAGAAACAAAGAAAGATTGGTATGTAAAGGATGCTCTCAGATGGAAGGAATTGATTATGAGGGAACTTTTGCTCTGATAGCTACAATTGAAGTTGTTAGATTGCTGCTTGTATATGTTGCTTACAAGAATTTCAAGGTGTATCAAATGGATGTCAAGTCAGCCTTTTTAAATGGAGATTTGGAAGAGGGGGTCTACATTGAGCAACTAGAAGGATTTTCATTATTAGAAAAAGGAGATATGGTATGCAAATTGAAGAAAGCATTGCATGGACTAAAGCAAGCCCCTAGAACATGGTATGCTAGATTAGATAAGTATTTGATGAAGTTGGGATTCTATAAAGGTACTGCTAATAGTAAGTTATACTTTAAGGTTGATAAAGATAACGTTTTGATAGTTGAAGTATTTCTGGATGACATTTTTGGAGGAGATGATGGTTTGAGTATGAAGTTTGTTGATGATATGCAAAAAGGGTTTGAGATGTCTATGATAGGTGAGATGAATTTTTTCTTAGGATTGAAGATTGCACAGACCAGTAAAGGTGTTTTCATTTCTCAATCTAAGTATGTGAAGGAACTATTGAAGAAATTTGGGTTAGCTGATCCTAAACCTGTTGGAACTCCTATGGTGAATGGATGCAAGTTCTCTAAGCAAGATGAATCTTAGAAAGTTAATCAGATCTTGTATAGATCTATAGTTGGTGGATTGTTGTACCTGACTCAGACTAGACTGGATATCGTGAATGTTATTTGTCTTTGTGCCAGATTTCAAGTTGATCCTAAAGAGACTCATGTTACTGTTGTGAAGAGGATTTTCAAACATTTGAAGGGAACTATTGATTATGGGTTGTAGTATCCGAAGAATGATGATTTCATGTTATGTGCTTATACAGATGCTGATTGGGCAGGTGATGTAGATGACCGAAAGAGCACTATCGATGGAGCTTTCTTTTTGGGGAAGAAGTTGGTTTCATGGGAAAGTAAGAAATAAGATGTTATATCTCTATCTATTGTTGAAGCTTGATACATTGTTGCTGCTAGCAACAGTACTCAAGTAGTTTGGATGAAGCATATGCTGAAAGACATTAGAGTTGTGTATGATGAGCCTACTATTATGTATTGTGAAAATTCAAGTGCTATAAATATTTCCAAGAATCCGGTACTGCACTCTAAAACAAAGCATATATCAATTAAGTATCACTTCTTGAGGGAGAAAGACAATACGAGGAAGTAAAATTGGAGTATGTATCTACAAAGGATCAGATTGTAAATATTTTTACTAAGCCTTTGCCTGCAGATACATTTGTGTGTTTGAGAGACAAGTTGGGGTCTTTGCCCCTCCTAGTGAGAACTAGGTACATGGAGATGCATCAATTTGATGGACTTCACAATCTTATCTTCTTATCTAGGTTGATGAGTTGGTATTGCTACTCAACTGGGGTAGTCAGTGTGTTGTTCAGAATTGTGATTTTATCCTAAGGGGGATAGAAGCTTGATATGTTTATGTTTTTGGCATTGTTGTCAAAGGGGGAGAGAAGCATGTGAAAAACTATCTTATCTTTGGAGCTTTGTGTGCATGATCTTCATGAACTTAGGGGGAGTTTCTTGAATTTTGTTGGTGTTGATTTATTCCTTTGCATTGATTATTTTTCACATGCATATATTGCCATCAATTCCAAAGGGGGAGATTGTTAAATATTGTTGCTGCTAGGATATGTTGTTGTCATTGATGTCAACATATTCCTTTGGTGATCTAATCTTTGCAGTGAGTTGATCTGGTTGGTTTATATGTTTTCTATGTTGAATCAACTAGAGATACTCCATTCTTTATTGATTCCATGATGCTATGTGATGATTTGATTGAGTTAAGGATTCTGGTATGGAGATTAGTTTTCAGTGTTCAATGTTGCAGTGTTCTGATGTTTGATTCATTGTGCTTTGGTATGATCATACCTTGTGTTGTGGATTTGGGAAAGTGTTTAGGATATTCATGTGTATCTTCATTTCATATGGTTCTTTATTTGATGCTCTGCAAGCTATCTTTCTTGTCTGAGTTGTTGCTGATAAGTGTTCTTGAGTGTTAGCGTGTTGATCGATGAAGATTTGATTAAGTGGTGTTGGTGTAGCTATTGTTGATGGTTCTAATGTGCTTGTTGGTGTTTTCTAATCATGTCCTATTTGTTTTGACGGTTCACACTAATCATTGTGCATGTTCTTGATGATCTTATGGGTCCGGTGATATTCTTCGTGTTATGTGGTATTTTTGGTGGTGTAACGTGTTGCGGTTGATCTTGGCAAGATTTCCAGTGATGGTGTGTGTTTGAGGAGTTAATTTAGGTCCTTGTTATGTTGTCTATGACATTTTATTGGTCCAGTGGTTTATTTATGTATCGTGTGATGTAATTTTGTAACTAGGTGTTGAGGGTTTGGCTGACTTTGCATTCAAGGTTGATGATTTGTATAAATGGGTGTAATATTCATGTAATTTGGGTGTTGGTATTGAGTCTGCATTATTAGAAAGTGGTGTATGTGCGAAAAAGTGAATTCATCTTTTGGTGTGGTGTATTGAGTAGTGTGTGTTGCAGGGTAGACATATGAGCTTAATTGGAACTATCCTCAAGCATTAGCATATGCTATTTTTGTAGTTCATCTTTGTTGGATTGTAGTCCGAATATCTTTGTAAGGTAGTGAACCATCTTTGAGAGTTGTAGCCTTCTGGGTCATTGTATTTTGAGCAGTGAGCTCTAGGTAGTGTGTCTGAATGCATGTGCATTCCCCATTGTAATATTTACAAATACTACTGTAGAGTATCATCTTATTGTGGGTAGGTTCCCACCGTGGTTTTTCCCTTGATCGGGTTTTCCACGTCAGAAATATTGGTGTTATGTATGTTGTTATTATTTTTATCTTTCTTTCCACTACAGTTGATCAGATCTCATATAGTGTTTAATTTGTTTAATCTAGTGAAAACTTATTCACCCCCTCCCCTTCTCAGTTTTCCTTACTTCTTGTTGCCAACAAGTAGGGCACCCAGCACATCTTCAGACTTCAAAATAATAGAAGTACTATCGATAGCCATAACAAGAGAATCCCATGATTCAGGTAAAGAATAAAGCAAGATCTGGCATTTCTTCTCTTTGTCCATCTTAACACCAACAGATATGAATTGATCCACCAACATATTAAATGCTTCCAGGTGATTTTCAATTTGTCCACCCTCTTCCATCTTCAAGGAATATATTTTCTTCCTCAAGAAAATCTTATTTAATATAGATTTATCTTGATACATCTCACCAAGCTTAGTCCATAACTTATTTCAAGCAATTTCTTCGTGGACATTAATTAGAACATAGTCTACCAGGCACAATCTTATTAGATCCTTGGCTTTTTGGTCCATGACATCATACAAAACAACCACAATAGGATCTGCAAATCTTGAGACACTCACATCAACAACATCCCATAGATCTCGATCTATTAGTTGATCTTCCATCTTTAGCTTCCATATCTCAAAATTACTACCATTAAATTTCTCCACCTCTATTCTCCCTGACGAACTTACCATCTGAAAATTCCAGCAACATCAAAAAGTGTCTTTTCTTCAAACTCCCACTCAAATCAAGATTAGTTCAAAAAACCTAACAACCCACAACTGAAACCAAAGGTGATCAGGCTCTAATACCACTTGTGAGGAAGTTAAGTAGCATAACAACTTCCTACACTAACCTTGAGAGGAGGATAATACAAAAAAATTTACAGACCGTTATAGCAGTTACAGAAACTTAACAAAAATAGACACAATAACATGCATACCATAACACAGTGATTTACATGGGGAAAACCCTTTCAGGAGAAAAACCCCACAATCCAAAAGTTGCTCAATATATTATTCAGCAATCAATAACAAATTACAATAAACTTTCAAAGCAATCTCTTCATAGGAATACCACTAATTAGAGACTCAGAGGTAACTCAATCACCACAAGACTCTTACACCCAACCTCTATCTCACGCACCTCATATATGGGAGATACAATACAAGAAACCGTCAAATGGTATTACAAAACCATGGGCTAAAACCACCCAATAAAGTAGAGTCGACCTTATCTCCCTTCTAGATTCACTATGACATGTTAAAACACACATCAACACGTGTCCCTCCCTTTTACAACTCATTTATGTGTCTGATACATTTTATATTTCCTATTTCAGGAATACAAACTTTCAGAATCCATAACTTGAGAACTGAATGTGCTATTGACGAACCTGAAGCATCACAAAGCTCGTGAAGTGCTCTATTGCCTTGTAAATAGATACATCATTTACACCCATTTTTGGGGGCCTCTAAAGTCCTCAAAATTAAATTTAAACCTTTTATTGCACCCCTCCAAAACAAAAACTTTAATATCTTCAAAACTAATTGTGATCTTGTGACGTAACTTTACCAAAATGCTTATCTAGCCAACCAGAAGCTTTGGGAATAATTTCACACCATTTCATTCTCAAATGAAGACTTACTATAAATAGTAACCTCATGTAAATGTAAGGTTGAAACACCATTTTCCCAACAACTCTCTCACCCATCTTTCTTCTTTCATCTTACCATCTTCCATTGCTTTTTTCCTTGCATCTCATTCATCTTTATCATTTCATTTTCACCTAGTTTCATCTTTGTTAGCATATCCATTACATTATCATCTAGCTTCATCTTGCATAATATAGACTTGTTAATCTATCCATTATCATGTTCATACATTGCATTATCATCTAGCTTCATCTTGCATATTATAGACTCGTTATTATATGCATCTCATCATTATCATTATATGCATATACATGTATTTGTGATACTTTTATCATAATCATCCATACATTGTGCATGCATAAACTCATCCCTTTCAAGAGCACGCCAATATTATACATGTCCTCTCAAGGGGGCATCCTTGTCCTCGTCCTCATTTTCACTCTCATTATCTTTCCTCCTCATCACTCCTTGTGTAGACACTTAAAAATAATTTTTTTAATTATTTTTAATTCCTCACATAATTAATTAATTAATTATGTTAATTAAAATTCTTCTCAATATTAATTAAATATAATTAATATTGTCACTATAGCATATGATTGATTTATTTAATAAATCAATCCCTTTCTTTATTCTTCTAAAAAATCAAATCCTCACAAATCTTCCTCTTAGCTAATTAATTTCAATTAATTAGTTAACCTACATGATTTCTACAAATCATCTTCTTAATTCGTCATTAACCTAATAAATTCTTCTAGAAACTCCCTAAACTCACTTAACATTATTCTTCTAATTTTTTATTCCCTCCACTCATTCTCTCTCCTAGTCAAATTCTCCTACAAATATAAATCCCACCTAACATTTCCTCTAATTCCCCTCCTAATGAGTCGTTAATGGCTAATCATCATGATTAGCCACAAAGTCAACTCTTTGTCCTTTCATCCAGCCACTAGCTTTAAATGCTCTTTTTCTAGATGAATGTAAGATTTTCGAAATCTCACATTCCTTTAGACATTTCCCTCTCCCAAGGAATTTTTAATTCCTTTTTATTCTTATAATCCCCATAATATCCATTTTTGGAGAATTTTTAATTCCTCCAATGCATCTTGTAGAGTGTGGAGATACGAAATGCCTTTAAGGCATATTTCTTGGTCTCCACACCCTCTCTTGGACCTTGTGTGACCTCACAAGTAAATCTTAGCCCTTCATCTCAAATTCATCCTAGCCATCCGTTTTCCTCTCCTCTTCCTATAAAATAGGGTTCCATCCCTTCATTCAAAACATCTTGAAACCCAGTAAGCTTATGTTGCCCTTTTGAGCCCAGGAAATCATCTTGGCAACTTGATCATCTCATCCTTATCATTTGTGCACAATATTGGAGAGCCATCCACATCCAGCAATCAAAGGAGCACATCAAGTGGAGCATTATCAAGGGGCGCCTTCACTTCATCAAGCTCAATCTGAAGGAGAAGGTAAAATAGCAAGGTGAAATGGTCTTTTTATGATAATTTAGCATTCTGCATGTTTATTTCGTTATGTTTTGATCAGTTTACCTTTCAAATCTATTTTTCCCTCTTCACCTTGATTGGTTGGGGCATCTTCCATAATTCAACCATTTTCTTCCAAGCTCTATGCTTTAATCTTCTTTGAAATGATGCTACTTTGTAACGTCACTTCAAAGAGGAGAAAAATGTAAACACCTAAAATTGACCACATTTGGGCAATTTATCCATATTTCGTTTGATTCTCCATTATTTATATTAATTAAATAATATCTTATTATTTAATTCATATTATCTATTTTCTTAAGTCCTAGCCCAAGGTAAATAATTATAATTATTTACCATTATCCTTATTCCTTTCTTCCAAAAAATAAGTAAATTTGATTTAATGTAATCCCTCCTCACATGTCACATCATCACTTTTATTTATCCCCTAATTCTGACCTAATCTCTCTCTAATCATTTTTACATTCCCCAATCCTAATTTAGTGGAGTTGATCCTCAAGACGTATAAATCTAACCACTTTCCTAAATAAATATTTAATATTTATTTTAACCCCATTCCTCTTATTAATTAAATTCTATTTAATTAATTTCTTCATTTTCATCTATTTAATTAAATAAATTACTCAATTTATTTAATTAAATTCACCTAAACCTTTTCTAGCCTTTAATTAAATAAATCACTTTATTTAATTAATTCCCCTTTCTCCCTTTTTAATTAAATTTACATTTAATTAAATTGATCCTTGCAAATAAATAAATCTAATTTATTTATTAAATTTGTAGTACATGTTCTCGATAAGACTCTTTTTGGACTTATGTTTGACTTCAGTTGACTGTTCAGTGGATACATTATTGTATATTGATTCAGACTTTATGAGATGTTATTTTATACTTTAACTTGATATGTAGTGTATGCTTTCATGCAGTATTTCATTACTTATTTTAAATGAGATTTTTATGGATTACTGACATGGACTGACACATTTACTTTATATGTGTGTGTTAGGTCCCAGAGACAACTGAGAGGGGGGGTGAATTAGTTGTCCAATAAATTCAACCAAAATTAACTTAACCAAAACTTAATGCTTAATGCCAGTAAACCAAACTTTATGCCGGTAGACAGTTTTATCAATTAATTGCAGTACCAGTAAAGATTAATGCATGAAACAGAAAGACAACAACATCCACAACACATAACACAAATATTTGTAGGTGGAAACCCTGTAAGGGGAAAAACCACGGTGGGAAGCCTTACCCACAATCAAATGATACTACTGCAGATAGTATGTGTGTACAATATGGATTCTGCACATGCAGAAAGGCCAGCTGCCTATAGCTCACTACTCAATCACAAAATGAGAGTCACATTGACTACAATTGGATGGTTAAATCCAATGATAATGTACTGCATAAAATAGCATCTTCATATGCCGGATTCAGTACCGATTTAGTTTTGATTGCCTTCACAAAAAACCTTCCTTCAACCTTCAAATGATGTCTGCATGTATAGTTCTACTTATTTTTGCATATACCTTCTTACAATTCTTTTTCCAATCG
The DNA here is from genome assembly GCF_030272615.1 of Cryptomeria japonica. Lineage (NCBI taxonomy): Eukaryota > Viridiplantae > Streptophyta > Pinopsida > Cupressales > Cupressaceae > Cryptomeria > Cryptomeria japonica. The sequence continues at coordinate 94,047,303 of NC_081409.1, read as the reverse complement.
CATATCAATCTCACAAATGAGATCTTACATTTATACCATAACCTAAGACCAATTGAATAGGTCGGCTCACTAAAAGATATTACAATAAAATCAATTACAAATAAATCATTAAGTGATACATGATGTCGACTCAATGCATTTACAATAATAATAAATCATCTCCATAATGTGTCTTGTTGATCTGGCATAGATATGTCTGCCAGTGTATAACCTGGACCTATTTGCTAGTAATAGAAAATATGCAAACCCGAATAAGCCAATAACCAGATCACCAAAACCAAGTGATCAAATAATGTCTTTGACAAAACCAAGTAGTCTCCAAGTCATTCCAAGTGTCGGTGAACTAAATACCGGTGGTTGTGCATAAGTCTCTGACTTGTCGGTGAACATAACCAAAGATCTCCAAGTGTTGACAAGTGATGACAGGTGTTGACATCAATGAAAAAACCATATCAACATATCCAAAATACCAACAGTATCCCCCTTTGGCATTGATGGCAACACAAGATGGAAAAAACATCAAAGTGCCAAAATAGAAATGCCAAAAACTAAAAACCAACAATCTCCAAAAGAGATCATTAACCAGAAATCAAAATACATAATATCTCTCCCCTAGGAATAATTTCTCCCAAAAGATATCTCTCCCCAAAGTGTTTTTCAAATGTTTTTCCATAATATCTCTCCCCCTTTGACATCAAATGCCAAAGCATTACGAAAACCAATTTTAAATACAAAATACCAACTTATTATACCAACTACTCCCCCTGAGAAGTAGCTCTCCTCATCAAAGCCAGAATAAAAGATTTCTTTGTTAATTCTGTCAGTTGATGACAAACATCTATTGTCTAAGTCACTACCGATGGTGGTAGGACTCCAAGTTGCTCTTTGAGATATTCAAAAGTTTCCTTAGGCAAAGGCTTTGTAAAAATATTTGCAATCTGCTCTTTAGTATTCACATAAACCAATTTCACTTCTTTTGCTTCAACATTCTCTTTTAGAAATTTGAATTTGATAGAAATATGTTTAGTCTTAGAGTGAAATACCGGGTTCTTTGATATATTAATTGTTGTCATATTATAACAATAAATAGTTATAGGTTCCTTGCATTTTACCTTTATGTCCTTCAACATTTGTTTGATCCATAATACCTATGTACAGTCAGTTGTTGTTGCAACATATTATGATTCTGCTATTGATAGACTTGTACAACTTTGTTTCTTGCTCAACCATGAAATTAGTTTGCTACCAAGAAAAAATGCTCCACCGGTGGTGCTTTTTTTGTCATCCACATCTCTTGCCCAATTAGGATCTGTGTATGCACATTAGTCAAAATTTTCATCTCTAAGATACCATAAACCAAGATTTGTAGTGCCTTGTAGGTGCTGGAAAATCCTTTTCACTGCTGATTCATGATTTTCTTTAGGATTACTTTGAAATCTTGAAACAATACATATTGCATTCATAATATCAGGTCTTGTTTGTGTCAAATACAGTAAACCTCCTATCATAGACTTCTATCTAGTCGGATTAACAAGTGTTGATTCATCCTTCAAAGATAATTTATCAGTTGTAGTCATAGGTGTGCTTATCGGTTTACAGTTTTCTCAACAATTTTCTGCAATCTATTGTTAAAACATCTATATGCCTTGCTCTTAGATGAATAACCAATAAATATTCCTTCATCACTTCTAGGATCAAATTTTCCAAAATACTCATCTCTTCTAATATAGCATTTGCTTCCAAATATTCTAAAATATTTAAGAGTAGGAGTATTACCAAACCATAGTTCATGAGGGGTCTTACCGGTTTCACCTTTGATGTGAACTCTGTTGAATATATAAACTGCTACATTGACCACTTCTCTCCAGTATATATGAGGTAGATTTTCTTTAGATATCATACTTCTGGTTGCATCCAAGATAGTTATGCTTTTCCTTTCCACAACTCCATTCTGCTAGGGTGTCCGGGGTGCTGATAATTGTCTTCTGATCCCATTCACCTCACATAATGTATTAAATTCCTTAGATGTGAATTTACCTTCTTGATCTGATCTCAAACATTTGATTTTCTTGCCGGTTTCATTTTCTACCATCACCTTGAATAGTTTTAATTTCCCAAATGCTTCAGATTTTTCCCTGAGAAAAGTAACCCAACACATTCTAGAATAGTCATCAATGATTAGCATGAAATACCTATCTCCTTGTATACTTCTAGTTCTTGCTGGACCACATAAATCAGTATGAATTAAATCAAGAACATTGTTAGTCTTCTCTGGAATACTCTTGAAAGTTGCTCTAACTTGCTTTCCAAATTGACATTCCTTACATACAGGATTGAGAGGTTTCACAATCTTAGGTAAATCTCTTACTGCCTTAGTTGTACTGATTTTCACAATGCAATCAAAATTTACATGACAAAGTCTCTTATGCCATAACCAACTTTCATCAATATGTGCAATCAAACATGCTTTCTCATTGTTGTTCAAATGAAAGATATTACCTCTAGTCTGATTATCGATGGCAATTTCCAAACCAATTCTATTTAAGATTTTGCATTTACCATTCTTGAATTGTAATTGAAATCCTTTCTCAACTAATTGACCAACACTCAAAAGATTATGCTTCAAACCTTCAACATAGTAAACATTATCAGTATTGTGCTTACCATCAAAAGATATAGTGCCTTTTCCTTTGATCAAACAAGCTTTATCATCTCCAAATCTTACTAAACCTCCATTGTAATCCTGAAAGGTTAAGAATTTACTCTTATCACCAGTCATATGATGTGAACATCCTGAATCAATAATCCATTCATTCTTATCTTCAACTTTAGCTACCAGGGCCTTCTCTACCAGTTGAATAGTAGGTGTCAGTTGATCTTCTATTATAGCAACAAAAGCCCATCCATTGTCTGTCAAATCCTCATTAGAATCATCAGTAGCTCCTTCATCAACATAATAACAAGATTTGTCTCTATTCTTCTTAAAATTGTATTTCTGATAATCAGGGTTAGGCTTATATGTTCTCTTAGCTTCTTCTCTTAATCTTGCATGTCTATCAGGACATCTAGAAGCCATATGACCAATCTTATTACAGTTAAAACATCTAAAGGGTGCTTTACCTTCATACTTACTTCCAATTGGACCTTTAGGCATTTTCCTTGCAAATAGTGCTTCAAGTTCTTCAAGTTCTTCATTTTCTCTCCTGCTTTCTTCAAGTTCTCTTGCATAGAAGGCTTTCCAATCAGATTTATCAGATGATGATGATGATGATGCAGTTGATGATGATGCCTTGAAAGCTAGATCTATCTTAATAGTAGTAACAGGACCAAATTCCTCAAGTTCAGAAGCTGAAAGTTTTCCAACCAAGGTGTCTCTAGATATTGATGCATTAGGCATTGTTCTCAATTTATTTATAGCAGTAACTTTCAGCAAAGCTCTTAAAACTTTAGAAACAATCTCATCTTTACTTAAGGTTCCTCCACAACCCAAAACAATTTCATTTACTCTTTCCATAAAAGCAGAAATTCTTTCTTCTTCTTCCATTTTCAGACTTTCATACCTGACCTGAAAGCATTCAAGTTTTGCATTTTTTACTATGCAATCTCCTTCATTCAATGTTTCTAGTTTGTCCCAAATAGCTTTAGCAGTAGATCTGTCTGACAATCCCATGACTTGTTGATCTGACAATGCGCTCAAAAGTGCTTCTCTTGCTTTGCAATCATTTTCCTCATCTTTAGCCAAGCTAGGTGGATTAAGTTGACCTTGAGTAGGAGCAGTATAGCCATTCTTTGTAACATCCTATATGTCCTTTCCAATGCAATTCAAATGTGTCTCCATCCTGATCTTCCATATGCCATAGTTAGTTCCATCAAGTTTTGGATTGTCCTTCCTGAAATAGTTAGAAGACATTGGATCTCCTCAAGTTGTTAATCTTTTGTAAAAAGAGAACTAAGCTCTGATACCAATTGTTAGGTCCTAGAGACAACTGAGAGGAGGGGTGAATCAGTTGTCCAATAAATTCAACCAAAATTAACTTAACCAAAACTTAATGCTTAATATCGGTAAACCAAACTTTATGTCGGTAGACAGTTTTATCAGTTAATTGCAATACCGGTAAAGATTAATGCATGAAATAGAAAGACAACAACATCCACAACACATAACACAAATATTTGTATGTGGAAACCTTGTAAGGGGAAAAACCACAGTGGGAAGCCTTACCCACAATCAAATGATACTACTGCAGATAGTATGTGTATACAATATGGATTCTACACATGCAGAAAGGCCAGCTACCTAGAGCTCACTGCTCAATCACAAAATGAGAGTCACATTGACTGCAATTGGATGGTTAAATCCAATGATAATGTACTGCATAAAATAGCATCTTCATATGTTGGATTCAGTACTGATTTAGTTTTGATTGCCTTCACAAAAAACCTTCCTTCAACCTTCAAATGATATCTGCGTGTATAGCTCTGCTTATTTTCGCATATACCTTATTACAATTCTTTTTCCAATTGCATAGAAATCTCACAAATGAGATCTTACATTTATACCATAACCTAAGACTAATTGAATAGGTCAGCTCACTAAAAGATATTATAATAAAATTAATTACAAATAAATCCTTAAGCGATGCATGATGTCGGCTCAATGCATTTACAATAATAATAAATCATCTCCATAATGTGTCGTGCTGATCTGGAATAGATATGCATGCTGGTGTATAACCTGGACCTATTTGCTAGTAACGGAAAATATGCAAACTCAAATAAACCAATAACCAAATCGCCAAAACCAAGTGATCAAATAATGTCTTCAACATAACCAAGTAGTCTCCAAGTCATTCCAAGTGTCGGTGAACTAAATACCGGTGACTGTGCATAAGTCTCTGACTTGTCGGTGAACATAACCAAAGATCTCCAAGTGCTCATAAGTGTTGACAAGTGATGATCGGTGTTGACATCAATGACAAAACCATATCAACATATCCAAAATACCAACAATGCGATGTATTATTTATATGTTTCGTGTTTGCAAGTGTATGGGATGCGAGGGGATGATTTTCCTTCACTCACTCCAATGAGACAGGGAACGTCATGATTCTCCTTCATCAGTGTGCATATCGTGTTTGTTTATATATGTGTCTATATGCACGTGTGGTTCATTGATGCAGGACATTGTAGGTACAAGTACCGGGTAGGTACGGGGTATCGACTCCACCTGGTTTCACAAGTCTGAGCATGCCTTATTTGTTCGATGGGAGTGAAGGAGATAGTTGTTGGACCCTAACTTGACCTGCAGTTACACTCATGTGAGTGTTATCAGTCGGTCGTCTTTCCCATTTGACTGGTATGTGAGCCATAGTGCTTTGGTATTGTCATTTTGTGAGTCATCATTTGATCATTCCTCGTTTTGTGTGCTTTTGACTTTTGAATAGCTATTTAATTGAGGGAATGATGTTATTGCATTGGTGTAATTAGTTAATTATTATGCTCTTGAGTTTCTTGATTTGATTAAATAAATGAGTTGCTAGAATTAAATGGTTAAATTTGCTTAATATATTGTGTTAAAGTTGTATTAAATATTGGAAAAAGAAATAAGTAAATACCTTGCCTTTTAAATTTTAAATGCTTATGTTGAGTTAAAGTCTCATGGGAAAGAAAAATAAATAAAGGCTTTTTCCTTTTTACCTTTTTATTAGTTTTAGATTTTATTTTGTTGAAAAGAATTGTTTCATGGAAAAGGTAAATTTGATTTCTTTTACTTTTTATTTAGTTTTATTCTGATTGGTTGGAAAAAAATTTAACCTAGAAAGTTTAGGTTGAAAATATATTTTTTCGTATATTCCTGGGAGTTCACAGGAAGAAAAAAGCAGTTTTTTTACACCGAGAGGCGTTCCTATACAGTCACGGCAGGCGGAGTGAAGGATAGAATAAAAGTGGAATATTCTGTGTAAACAATAAAGAAAACAGAAACATGATGGAAGACCAAGCATTACTATGATGGAAGACCAAGCACCGTCTGAAGCTGTGTGGATCATAATGTAAAACTATTCATAATTGAAAACTTAACGTCAAAGATAGCAGTTACATGCAACGATTGGAAGGAAGAAAGAAATAAAGGAAATTTATCGTCTTTAAATGAAATTGTTGTGTCTCTGAGATATATATCAATTTCCATTCTATTTGCAATCGAATTTTACCCATTCCATTTGAAACAAGAGAAGATCCAATAGAGGTGAGCAGATCCTATATATGTAAGTTTTGTTACTGGTTCCACAATTTGCATATTGCATGTTTTAAACTTTTCATATGCTTGAAGCGATTGTAATGTTTTATTTTTATGTTTGCTTCAGATAAAAACCTTTACCAATCCAGACACTTCACACATCATTGATTGCACAACACAATATTTAGGTGAGTAGCTTGCAATAGTTTCATTGAATTTTACAAGTTAACATTTCAGATGGTAGTAATTCGAATTGTGCAAGACTTTCTTACAACATTTAATTTTAAATTTACCTGCACCGATTTTTCCTTGGCTACCCAAGATTATAGATATTTGAAGTTTATAACTTGCAACACTTCTCCTTGTATAACCTGCGATGATTCAGAATCAGAGACCAAGGGAGGAATTAGTCTCATTCAATTTGTTGACCAAATAAGTATGCATGCAGTTTCAATGTTTTATCGTGTATATTCTCTTTTATTTAGGTTTTTCTTTAAATTTCTTTATCAAACCCTATATAGAAGAATGAAAATATTTTGCAATAGAGAATTGCTTTAACAAGAAATCAAGTTCAGGGTTTTCAAATCAAGAACTCCAAGAAAATGCTCTCCAAAGGTATAAAATTGCAGCAACTTTAAAAATCTTATATTTTTTGTTTAATGGTATGATATATTTCATATAACATGTTCTGGTTATTTCATTTTTGAACTTCTTTTAGATTTTGCCTTAACTTTATCATATAATAATTTTTTTCTAATTTCAAACCTTGGTTATTTTGCAGGACCTAATTTTAAGGTCACGTTTTAGAAATTAAACAAAAATGTGACAAATTGCAATTCCACTTTGTAGTGGACTGTATTTTTCTATTTAGATAATGACAATTGTAAATCTCAAAAGTCAGTTATAAAATTATATTTTTCTAAAATTAAGTGTTCATTCATTTAACAATTAAAAAAATAGAAATTAGTTTAATTTTAGATTTTGAAATGATTTTCATGTAAAAAGACAAAATACAATAGAAATGTTGTTGATATATCTAGAAAAATATAGAAAGTTTCCATTTAAATCTAGATTTTAGTTTTAAATTTATACTAAAATTGATTGATGATTCATTTTTTATTTTAAAATTTGTAGTGATTTGCATGCAAAAAGGAAAATAGAATAGAAATGCTGTTAATATATTTAGAAAATAGAATTAAGTGTTCATTCATTTAACAATTAAAAAAATAGAAATTAGTTTTATTTTAGATTTTGAAATGATTTGCATGCAAAAAGACAAAATACAATAGAAATATTGTTGATATATCTAGAAAGATATAGAAAGTTTCCATTTAAATCTAGATTTTCGTTTTAAATTTATACTAAAATTGATTGATGATTCATTTTTTATTTTAGAATTTGTAGTGATTTGCATGCAAAAAGGAAAATACAATAGAAATGTTGTTAATATATCTACAAAAATTTTAAAAAGATTTTATTTATATCTAGATTTTATTTTTAAATTTATTGTAAAACTAATTGTTGATTCATTTAAAAAAATTAAAAAACACAATTGAGTTTAATTTTAGAAATTGAATTGATTTGCATACAAAAAGAAAAATAGAATAGAAATGTTGCTTATATATCTAGATTAATTCTTCTTCTTTTTTAATTTCACAAATAAAAGGATACTATTTAAAGTTAGTTGATTTATGCTAAAAAAATATAGATTAGAATATGAATACCATAATATATGCTTTAATTGTTTTAAAACATTAGGATCCTTATAATTTACAAAAGTTATTACTGTGAATAATATATATTAGTTACATATTAAATATAGAATACAAGTTTAGATAAAGAAAGTTATTTCTTATAAAATAGATGTTTCCATGTTTTGTTTGCAAAAAGATCAAGAGTGTAGTAAGATAAGAAAGATATAGAACTCAATAAGTTTTTTTTAATAAAAAAATAAAACTTGGTAAGTTAGAAGAAAATTATGTTAATTATTTGTAATGAAAGAATGGATTTTTCATATATTTTTCTATTCGAGGCATGTAATGCCCCACCAGGAAACCTCGAAGGGATAAAGCTAAAACACAAGAATAGAGTGCAATAATTTTTTTTTTTAAGTTACACAATATTAAGATACAACAAGATATCAAAGATTCAGATTACATAGTGAAAGACATCAACTAACACCTAAAGAGTTTCCCAACGTGATTACTTAATTACACATTTAACTTAACTCACACTAATAAATCCAATAAGTTGATTATCTTATAACAAGATAATTCTTAAACAAGGATAATTTCTTTCAGAAGATGAAAATATAAATCACAAAATGACGTTCATCCATTAAGATTTATCTATACCCTTCGTTCAAACTTTTCATTAAAATATAAGCCATGATGCATCTAATTTAACAACACACTTGAATTTTATCATAAACTAATGAGATATTTCCATGCAATACTTAATTTCATTATCAATAACTGAATGCATTCCATTATACTAAGCTACATTCATTCATGATCCAATTTACTGCATCTAAGAGAGGACTGTATACATGCATTTAAAATTAACTTCATTTTATCCATGTATACATTCTATCAAAATGTCATTCATACATGCTAACACTAAACATGAAACATAAGAATAAAAGCATCACATAACACCAAGATGATCTCGGAGTTCACCCCTAAAGGGCTACATCTTCGGGTCTACTCAACTGCAAGACCCCTCTGATAATTAATAAAGTTAAGAATACATGATGTTCTCATTATTTACAATCCTGCCATCAAGGCGAAACATAACCAATATACAAACAACCACATTGGTCAATAAATACATAAAATGATCCCTAAAAAGGAAAGGATCCAACTGAACATAATCAAGCAAATACAAAGGTCCACTGAAGCATCAGCAAAACTAATTCATCACCACTCAAGGTCTGACATGAAACCAGGTACTCACAAGGGCATAGACAACAGGACAACTCCACAAACATGCTCCTATCAAGACCATACAACCATACACTAGCGAACGTAGGGACAAGTGTCATCACACAACCTGGTATGGTTACCATGGCAGGTCTTCATAGGTTCCGGGCCCATACACTGGGTTACCCTAGCAACCTAATCCGAACCTCCGGCCCATCCAAGCCTCATGTGGACGAGCACACATCCTCTCGTGAAGACAAGGATGATGGTTTTCCATTTCAGGCCTTCTCATAGCATGTCGAGTCTGTGTTATCACTCGTCCCATGTGTGAGGCATAATTATCTTACTTAGAGATTAACATTCTAATCTACTGTTAGGTTATCACTTATTAGACTCACTTTCGATGGGTTATCCAGCAGCCACTTTGGGCACGGCCCCCAATCGAAAGCCACTTTCCCATACAACACTAGACTATACTCAAGTGACCTCAAAAACCAAGGAACACACATGGTCAAGCAAACGGAGTTCAAAAAGGAGGGAACATCCATCTGGTCAAACACGACTCAAAAGAGGTACACTTATTGACGGTACTCTAACCAGAGACCTAACCAACTATGGTCAACCATGAATCATCATTCGACACCCACATAAAGGATATGACCAATACAACACCACAACAAAATAACAGTCAACTCGAGACCGAGGACCGAAACAGGTACCCAAATCAACCATATGACAGGGTCCAATCAAACAAAGCAAGGCTTGCCATTACTTAAGCAAAAGCGAATACAGAAATTAAACTCGCATAGGCAATAACCAGAAGATACAATCTTTTCTGAATTGATTTAAACATTAAATGTCGATCAAGTTTTCTAAATGATCTAAGTTAGATTGCAGTATCTACTTCATCTAAGTAAAAGTTGTTCTTGGTTTTCTAACTCTCTAAGGTTCAATTGCATCGAACATACATAAATGCACCATTATGAGTTCTTAAACCAATTTCACATAAATATAATTAAACCACCATTAACCAACTAAATATGATATTTAATCTTCAATTAAAACATCATTGTCATACTGGTTCAAAAATAATTCCTCCAAATTCGTCTTTTCAGAACCAAGTTAAACTATACGGATCAAGGAAACATAAACATATAAGGAATCCAATTAAAGATAGTTCATTCCTAACTTAACAATTATTTCCTTACACATATAGAAAAGAATGCCAAAATTAACTATTAATTAATATACGCTTATTAATCCACGATTAATAAAATATAAACAATTAATAATTAATAACAAAATAACAAATTAAGTATCTAATAAGAAAAATATGCATTACTGATAAAATACAATTTTGAAAATTAATTAATGTATATTGCCACTTATACAATTAATTAATTACAAACTAATCGTAATTTATTAATTGAATGCCATAATTAAACTTTATTAAAACTTAATTTTAAAAAAATTACATTTAATAATAATAAATTATTATTATATAAAAAAATATATTAAAAAAACTTTTTTTTTTTAACGAAAATAATAAAAAAGGTATGGGGGGGAGGGTACCCACGTGGGCCCCCCCCTTGGTAGCTCACACTGCCCTTAGGCAACACTGCTACCCAAAGGTAGCATGCGCTGCCAAGGGCAGCGATGCTACCCTTGGAGCACGCCTTTCCCCTCCACGTGGTGGGGGAAACTCTGCCACGTAAGGGGGGTAAGATTTTTTTTTTTTTAATTTTTTTTTTTTAATTTTACTTACTGTGAATAAAAAACACAGTGAATCTCCCAGAGACTTAAAACAAATTTTCTAGCAGTATGGTTTCTTTTTCTTTTTCTTTTCTTTTTTTTTTGTTTTTATCAAATACCCAGATTCAAGAAGGGGAATCCCTCCAAAACAATGCCATACTGGCAAAATAAGATTTATTTACACATTTATAAACCACAAATCTACCAAACCCCAATCTAAATTTCAAATTAAAACTTAATCAGGGAACCTTTAATGGAAATTTAACCAAGTTTAACAAGAACAGCCAAACCCCCAAAATTTGGTTTTAGAAAAATAATCTGAACAACCAAATTTAAAACCTGAGAGTTGGGGAAGAAGGAAGGTGGGTTTGAGTTTGTGATTTCATTACAACTCTACCATTTTCCACAAAATAAGAGATTGTTTACAATCACAACCAGATTTCTATAAAAACTCCAAAAACAATCTTTTAAAAATATAGAAACCAATGAAATTAACCAGAGGCCTACCTGTTTAAGCAATCCTGGCAAGATTGAAGAAGAGCCCAATTCTCCAACTCAAGAAATTCCCTCTTTCTAAAACCCCCAAATTTCCCATCTAAAAATATTTTTCCAAAAATATCAACTTCCCATATTTTCCAAAAGTCTAGGTTAAATGGGAGAAGTTTGACCAAAATTTTATTTTTGGAATTAAAATTTTTTATTTAAAATAATTCATCAAAAATCATTCTTTTAAACTATGTCAATAATTAAACTTGCTTTTCAATTTAAAAATTGATTTTCTCAATTAACTGAAATTAACCTTTCTATTTCAAAGGAGCCAACAAGATTAAAATTAATTCTATTTCAATTAAATTTAAATCTTTCTTTTCCAACAGCGTAAACGTATTAAGTTTAACATTAAAATTAACTATTTAATTGAACTTGCTCCTAATTTAAATCGAGCAATTCAAATTAACGATAATCGCATAAAGAAACCCTGTTTAATTTAGTCCATTAATCTTTAATGCACAAACACATATTTAATCAAATTAAATACTAAGGACTAATCACTCAATTTAACCATACACACAAAACATGCAACCTAAGAAGCCAAACGGACAGACGACCCGCAAACCCAACCAAAGGGAATACCGACGACGACTGACGATACTCACTTGAGCACGACTATGGTCGAACGAGGGTCTTACGACCACCTAATCCAAATTCTAAAGACCAAAGAGGTACACTCAAACCTGCGAATCTAGGTGGAGACGAACCTCGCACCCATGCGGTATTGTACCTGAAATCTCCTGCAACCAAGAGTCATACATACATACATACATATATAAATTTAATGAAAGTGTTAGCCGAGATTATAACACAAAATAGGAGAATTAATAACTTGCATGCAAATCGGTGTGAAGACCACATAAACCAATATGCACTAAATCAAAACATTTGACTATAATCATTATATTATAATAAACTAACCAAGGTCAAACCGAGATTAAAAATTGATTAGGGTAGGGGTACTACAAAAATATTTTTCCAAAGATATCTATCTCCCATATTTTCCAAAAGTCTAGGTTAAATGGGAGAAGTTTGACCAAAATTTTATTTTTGGAATTAAATTTTTTTATTTAAAATAATTCCTCAAAAATCATTCTTTTAAACTATGTCAATAATTAAACTTGCTTTTCAATTTAAAAATTGATTTTCTCAATTAATTGAAATTAACCTTTCTATTTCAAAGGAGCCAACAAGATTAAAATTAATTTATTTCAATTAAATTTAAATCTTTCTTTTCCAATAGCGTAAACGTATTAAGTTTAACATTAAAATTAACTATTTAATTGAACTTGCTCCTAATTTAAATCGAGCAATTCAAATTAACGATAATTGCATAAAGAAATCTTGTTTAATTTAGTCCATTAATCTTTAATGCACAAACACATATTTAATCAAATTAAATACTAAGGACTAATTCCTCAATTTAACCATACACACAAAACACGCAACCCAAGAATCCAAACGGACAGACGACCCGCAAACCCAACCAAAGGGAATACCGACAATGACTGACAATGCTCACTTGAGCACGACTATGGTCAAACAAGGGTCTTACGACCACCTAATCCAAATTCTAAGGACAAAAGAGGTACACTCAAACCTGCGAATCCAAGTGGAGACGAACCTCACACCCATGCGGCACTGTACCTGAAATCTCCTGCAACCAAGAGTCATACATGCATACATATATAAATTTAATGAAAGTGTTAGCCCGAGATTATAACACAAAATAGGAGAATTAATAACTTGCATACAAATCAGTGTGAAGACCACATAAACCGATATGCACTAAATCAAAACATTTGACTATAATCATTATATTATGATAAACTAACCAAGGTCAAACCGAGATTAAAAATTGATTAGGGTAGGGGTACTACAAGGCATGGCATTAAGAGATGCACAATTTTAATAAATTAAAGAAACATTATATGTAATGAAGTATAGATTTTAATATAAAAGAATACAATGTTCAATCTCTTGTGATAGCTTCTAAAATATTTTTTTTAATTTCTATTTCATTTGTGATAAACTTTAGAAAGTATATAAGTACTTCATCATATGAAATAATTTATTCTAAAAAGAGAAGAAATTAGACATGAAAATTCATGGGCATTTGTAGGGATATGAATTATATGTTTACATACAAATAATTAATTAAATTATTTATTTTTTTGAACTTACAAATGTATTTTTCTCATAACATACAACAAATTTGAGTTAGAATAATAATGAGAGATACATATTTAAATATATGTAAGAGGACAAAACACATAGTGCACATGACCTAACCATGGTAGCTTATGTTACCTAATTAAATAAAAGAATAAAAACAATATTGTAGCTAGACATAAAAGAAATTATGTCATTCTTTATCTTTATTTGTTGATCAGTGTCTAATTTTACACACAAAGATAACTTCCAAGTTAACATGGGCCATGGAAAATTTGCTAATTTAGATTTGACATCAATATTATCATGTTTATGTATCTCTTATTATATTTAATAAATTGGTAAATAAGTTTATTTTAGTTAATTAGTATATTCAAGGTAGAGTAATAAAAGTTGTCAATGTAAAAAAAAATAAAAAATAAAAATAAAAGTTGTCAATGTAGTGTCTTTTCTATATAATTAATGTAAGTATAGATATATTATTTATCTTTTTATTTAATTAAATTTTGATATATGAATATTTTTAATGAAGTTTTAGATATTTTTAATATTTTTAATATGGGTGATGGAAAATTTGCTAATATAATTTAGATTTGACATCAGTATTATCATATTTATGTCTCTCTTATTATATTTAATAAAGTGGTAAATAATTTTATTTTAGTTAATTAGTATATTCAAGGTAGAGTAATAAAAGTTGTCAATGTAGTGTCTTTTCTATATAATTCATGTAAGTATAGATATATTATTTATCTTTTTATTTATTTAAATTTTGATATATGAATATTTTTAATGGTTTTTTGAAAGAAAATAAAAATAACATAGATATATTATTGAAAGGAGTCATGGAGTTTAATTAAATAAATAAACTATGGAAAACTAGCTTAAGCATAGAAGAACATCTATATCAATATAACAAATATAACTCTCAAATTTGAAAAATTAATGAATTGATCAATATTAACCTTTTTTATAAATTTAAAAACTATATGATAAAACTACAACCACCAAGTTGAATCATAACCCTAATCCTAATGCTTAAATCAAGTTAACGCTACCCTTAACAATAAAATAAATCAAACTTGAACCCTAATTTATCAATGACCTTAAACCTAATTGAATTGTAATCTTATTGGAACCCTAATCCTACCCTAATGGTAACCATAATCAATAATTGTAATTTGATTATAATCCTAACATAGACACAACCTTAATCAAATAGTAACTACATGCTCATCCTAACTCCAACCCTAACCAAATAGTAAAGCAAATTGAATCCTAAAATCAAACCAAATTGAACCCTATCCCTAAAAATAATTTAACAATAAACCAAAATGCCTAACCATAATAGTAAGCAAATTATACCCTAAACCTAGCAATAAACCAAGTTGAACCCTAAGCCCTTTTAACATAATTGAACACTTCACTTATTTAAACCCTAATTCTATTAGTAACATAACTTGAACCCTAATATAAACCAAATGGAATCATAACCCAAAATTGAACCTAATTGAACACTAAATCAAATTGAACCTTAATCCTAAACCTATTTGAACTGTAAACCAAATTGAACCCTAACCCTAAACATAATTGAACACTAAAAATAATTGAGTTGTAACTATTATTATATTACGATTAGTCTATTATTCCCATCCTAATTTAATTCTTTACATAATCTTGACCCTAATACTAAAGACTAAATCAAATTAATCACTAAACCAAATTAAACCCTAATCCTAAAACAAACTAAACCTTATCCATAACACATCATAATTGTTATTCTAACTCTAATACTATTTACAAATGCAATCTTAACTTTGAGCCTAACCTAATAACAAACCTAAACCTAACTATATCTCTAATACAAAACCTAACCCTATGCATAACCCTAGCCATGATGAAACTCCAACACTAACTAGAATACTAACCCTAACCCTAATCCTGAGTTAAAACCTCTAATAATTATTATTATATCATAATCATAATACTCTTACCATAATCCTAATTCTAACCCTAATCCTTAACCCAAACCATAACAATAACTCTTACCCTAATCCTAACCCTAACCATGATGTAAACCCTAATCCTAACTATAATGATAAGTCCTAACCCTAACCCTAATCCTAACCATGATGTAAATCCTAACAATAATCATAACCCTTACCCTAAACCTATCCCTAACCATAATACTAATTGTAGCCCTTAACCCTAACCCTAACTATGATAACAACCCTATCTCTAGCCATAATTCTAACCATAACCCCAAACCCTAAGCCTAACCATAATCTTAACCTCAATCATTTTGTAAATCCTAACCCTTATAGTTAACCATATCCCTAACCCTATCTATAACTATGATGTAAGCTTTATCCCTAGCCATAATCCTAACCATAATCCTAACCCTCTAACTCCAACCCTAACCCCAACCATGATGTAAATCCTAACCCTAACCCTTTACCCTATCTCTAACCCTATCCCTAACCCTATACATAACCTGAATCATGATGTAAACTCTAACCATAATCCTAACCATGATGTAAAACCTATTTGTAAGCCTAATCCTAACTCTAAACTCTAATCCAAACTATAACCCTAACCCTAACCATAGTCCTAAGCCCCAACACTAACCATAATCCTTACCCTAATTGTAACCTTGATGTAAATCCTGGCCCTGTCTACATTAACTATTGCCACTGCTTCGAATAAAAGAATTTTATCAAATAATATTATGATGTTAGTGTTACTTCAATGATAATTGAGCTAACTTAATCAATGAGAATAACAAAATAGTTACAATTAATATCATTTTTAATAAGCTTACCTTTTATAATCCTTCCACTTTCACCAAACCTATTAGAAAAATATCCTCCACATACTCCACTCCTTAGCAACAAATAAATCATATAGCACATATATTAAATGCTCCAAAGTAAATTCAAATTTATAGTAATACCATAAACCTAATTAAACCTTAATTTTAACCTTAAAATGAAGCTTTATTATATATTCCTAACCCTCACACCATGCTTTATTCTTAAACTCTAACTCTATTTGAATACTAATGCTAACTCTAACTATAATTAAACCCTAAATAAATTGTAATACTAACCCTAACCCTAATCCTAATCAAGATGTAAATTCTAACCCTAGCAATAACCTTAATTATAACCTTAAACCTAACCGTAAACCAATCCCTAAAACTAACCCTAATCTGAATAATAATATAAACACTAACTATCATCCTAATCCTAATTTTAAACCCTATCCCAAACCATGACCCTAACCCTTACCATGATTCAAATCCTAAACCCAACCATAATCCTAAGCCCCAACCCTATCCATAATCATAACAATAACCCTAATCATGATGCAAATCCTAATCATAACGTTGACCCTAAACCTAACCTTAACCATGATGTAAACACTAACATTAATCCTAACACTAACTATGATATAAACCATAACCCTAGCTATAATATTAATGTTAATCCTAATAATAACCTAAACAATGATCTAAATCATAACCTTTACCATAGTCCTAGCCACAACTCTAAACCATTACCTTAATAGTAACCCTAACCCTAACCCTAACCTAACCTAATCATAACCCTAAACCCTAACTCTAAAATTAGAGAATGGCTCTATAGCCCTTCGGATGTACACCAATCATCTATTGCAATGTATTAATAATATATGAGGGGTATTAATATCTTGGTCCAACCTAAGGGTTGGATAGTTTTTTCCCTAAACATAACCCTTACCATGATGTACACCCTAACCCTATTCATAATTCTAAACATGATGTAAACCCTAATCCTAACCATGACGTAAATTTAAACCATAACCATAACCATAATAATAACTCAAACTAGAAACCCTAACCTAAGCAATAACCCTAACCATAACCATAACTCTAATTAAATTCTAACACTAACCTTCAAACGAAGCTCTATTATATAGCCGAAAAACCTAACAACGTGCTTTATCCTTAAATCCTTAGCCTTCTTGAGTTATAACACTAACTCTAACCTTAATTTCGTTGTAATGCTAACCCTAATCCTAATTAAACCCTATCTCTACCCCTAATACTGATTCTAATTGAACCTCAACCCTTACCCCAAGCATTATCCTAAAATAACAACTCTAATCGATAACTAAAACCAAATATAACTATTATTTTATCTATAATACTATAACTCCCTCTAATCTAGACCCTAACCCTAACCTGATAATGACCCAAAACCTAACTTTATATCTACTTATTAATTATAATCTTTAACCTAACTTTATATCTAATTATTAATTATATATAACCTTATAATCCTAACTATATAACCCTAACCCTAATTATAATTATAACCCTAACCCTAACCCTAATATTAACCTTAACCCTAATTACAATCACTAAGATTAACCTGAATCGTAACCCTTACCCCAACCCTAACCCTAATCCTAAGTACAATACTAACTCTCATTATAATTATAACCCTAACCCTCATTATAATTATATCTCTAATGCAAAACCTAATCCTAAGCATAAACCTGACTATGATAATAGCTCTAACCCTAACCCTAATATTCAACTAAAGCCCACATAATTGTTATTCTATCATGATCATAATCTTATCTATAACCATAGTCCCACCCCTAACTATAATCGTAACCCTAACTCTAACCAAGTTTTAAACCCTAACCCTGATATTATACACTTAATAACTATAAAACAATATTATAGTTTCAAAATAAGAATATAATAGTATTATACTTATCGTATAACACTATATTAATATAATATTACTAATAAAACTATAAAAATAATATTATAACTAACAATAATTTAAAATAATAATATAATACATTTAAAATATTTCAAATTTATATTATGAATATTATTTTCAATAAATTATAAAATAATATCATAATTATCAAAACAATATAAATTAATAATAATAATATATTTTAATATTATTTCACAAACAAATAGAAAATAATAATAATTATTACAATAATAATATTACATATTATTGCAACAAACATTAATAATATAATATTATATAGTTCTATATTGAATTTTTTTTATTGTTTTCCATGTTGTGCCGCGATTGCTACTAGCTTACATATATTTGATTTTAAACACACACACACACACACATATATATATACACACCAAGAGATATCCTTCTCGAGGTGCCTATTTTTATCATGTACCCCGAACTCTAATAGGTGCCTCAAGAAGGATATCTCTCGACGTATTATATATATATATATATATATATATATATATATATATATATATATATATATATATATATATATATATATATATAATCAAATATATGTAAGCTAGTTGATACAAAAAAATTAGAAACCCATTTGGAAGAAGGAACCTGGAGTTGGAATTGGTATGTAAGGTTGGAACTCTTCCACAAGTTTACTTCCTGGATTGCTTTGCAGGTTGGATAGTTTTCTTCTTGTTTTGAAATTAAAATTTGAATGTTTGAGTTTCTTCATGTGTGTTTGTTTAAAATTGTGAAATCTTATTGAAGATTCTTGTTTAATGTTGGATTTGAAAGAAAGAGTAGTTGTTATTGAATTTTATTGAATTCAAATGAAATGTGTGCATGTTGAAAGGAAATGGTTCAATTTTCTATTGGTTGTGTGTTTCATGTTCTTGCAAAAATTTAGTTGTTGGATTATTTCCTCTATTTTGTGTAGAAAGGAATAGATTTGGTTTTCTGTATGATTGCAAGTTTCTATTTGCCCAAGATTTGGGGGTTATGCTGGCAAAAATTGTCAATTTGCCTCTTGCATGATGCAAGGATTCTTCCTGTGTGTGAAGAAACGGAGAAATAAATCCAATTCCCTCTTATCTCTTTAAATTTCTTTTTATTTTGCCCAAGATCTTTATATATTTGGGTCTTTTGTATTTTATTGGTTTACAAAATTTCCTTATTAAAAAATATCATTGCAAAATTTGAAATTTTATGCACTGGGTTTTTACTAGTGATTGTGAGCAAGGGATGGTTTAATTTTAATTTAATTTAATTTAATTTTAAATATATATAATAAACTAAGCCCACGTGGCCGGCTAGTCCCACCACGTGGGACGGTAGTGTCTGCTACCGCGGGTAGCAGCACTACCGGTCGATAGTGAATTCTACTATGAGGTAGCAGCACTACCAGTCGGTAGTGACTGCTACCGGTCTGTAGCAGCACTATCGACAGGTAGTGTTTGCTGGCTTCCGACAATAGCACTACCCATGAGAGGCTTAGACCACCGTTTGCTTTTATTCCCCTTCGCGGCACGTGAAAAGAAAATTATGTTCGCTATTTATTATAATGCGATTTAATTTATATTTTAGTTTATTAATTTGTTAAAAAAATATTTGTATATATATATTTATTTCATTTTCTTGTCAAATCAAGGCTTTGGTTATAAAATCAGTTTGATAAATTTAGATATAATTTGGAAATAGATAATATGTTTCAATATAATTCATATTTTATTTGTTAAATATTTAATATGGATTGTATTATTTTGTTGGAATATTGTATGGGAAATATATAGAATTGAATAACGTTTTAGAATGATGTATTAAATGTAGGGTGTTTTATTTAATTTTCAATCAATGAATTTGCAAGTGTTTATGATGTTGATCTTTTCAAAGATTGTCTGAGTTCGGATTTTGTGGATTTAACTTTCCTTGCAAAGGGTTTATTTGGGTTGTTATTCCTCATCTATGTTCAGTCATCTTGTTGTGGCGTAATTTGTATCTCTTGATCAAGTGAGGTATAATGACCTCGTTGTCTTAACCATGTAGTGCTTATTCCTTATGATTAACCAAGAGTTAGTATGTCTTTGTTTTGGTCATTGTATTTGGATAGTGGTGTTATGGTTGTTTGTTGTGTCATAGGGTCCTCGTAGAGTGACCATGTTCGTTTAGTGTCCTATGAGAGAGTGGCTTTCAAGTGGGGGCCGCACCCGAAGTGGTTGGCAGGATAACCCCTCGAAAGTCAGATAATAAGTGATAACCTAATAATTGATTAGGGGGTGGGTAGTTTTAACATTATATAAGATATTGTACCCCGTGCATGGTTGAGTGCTCATATAGGCTCAAGATGTAGTGGGAAGGCCTGGAATGGCAAACCGACCACCTTGTCTTCACGAAAGGTTGGTAGGGTCCGCATGAGACTTAGATGGAGCTAGAGGTTCGGGAAAGGTTACCAGGATAACCCAGGATGGGGGTCGGGACCTATGGAGGCCTACATAGGGTTACCATCATAAGCTATGCGATGACACTCTCTCTTTAGGGTCGCTTGAGTTTTGTGATGTTGAGTTCACCAAGAATATTGTGGAGTCGTATTGTACTGTCATGGATTCATTTTGTTCTGTCATCCATGTCTTTCTTATGCTTGTTTGAGGGTCCTCTTCTATCTCCTAGCACAGTGAGGTGATTCCATTTTGGGATCACATGGTCGGGTGGTAGTGCCACTTCCCATCGGATATTCTTGTTCATACCTTCATGCGAGGATTGGCTTTGCAGGTGTTCCTATGTTTTGTGACCCGTGCTCTATCTCATGTTGGAGATTATTGTTCTTTGGAGACCTATGTGGTCAATTGTATCAATGAATTTATGTAACCTTGTACTTGGTACAGATGTAAACTTTATATGTATTATTGGAAGCCATGTATTTTTTTATGATCAATGTAATCCTAAGTTATGGACGTTATTTATCAGCTATCTTTATGATTTGTGTAAATGCTTTATTGAAGAGAAAATTATGTTGTTATCCTTTCAATATTTACATGGTGTAATCTGTTTATGTTTATGGTTTATGATGTTCTATAAGAAAATGATGGATAATTGGATTAATTGATATTGTGGAATTTAATCTTTTGTTTAATTCTTCGTTGGTAACCCTTTAGGAATTCTTTTGTTAGTCTTCCGCTTGTGTTATTATTGTGTAATGTAGTAATTAATTCACTTAATGGGATTTATACTTTTATATATATATATATATATATATATTTCACCCTTAGTTGCCTAGATATGTGGTTTTCCTTTGGGGTTCCTGGTGGAGCATTACAAAATCCCCCACTTGTATTTATGCAAGTTGCATCTATTTTTGTTGAAATAAAGTAATTTTATTTGAATTAAAATCTTTTTCCCCCCACTTTCATTTTCCTACATCTCCCACTTGCCTCCTAAACCCCTTCTAGATTCTTCTAATCACTTTCATTTTAGCCTGATTCATCTCCTAATTATTGTCACATTCCTAAGCAAAGAGAAGTCACTTCTCAAAGCCTCAAATGTCTTTGAAATGCATTAAAGGATTTATGTCTTCAACAAGTTAACCCTCAAAGTCTTCCTAACCATTAGTGGTTAACTCAACCTTCTTGCATGGTTAGAGACTTTCTCTCTAACTTAACCCTCATCTAACCCATTGGTCTCATCAAGCATTCATGGCTTTAACCTTGGTTATCCTATAAACCCTTGCACAAGAGTTTTCCCCTTGGGTAAAAGCTTTATCCATTGGATAACCCTAACCTAACCTTAACCCTTACTTCCTAGGGTAACCTTCATGTCTTCTCAAGAATTTAATGCTTCTTACATCTCCTCACAAGAAACCCTTTGTTGACAATTGTTACCATTTCATTGGTGAGAATTGTAAACATGGATTGATTAACTTTCAATTTTGGCCCTTGTTAAGATTACTCAATATTCACCATCCATTGCCCTATTTTCCCTATAAATAGAGCTCTCGTTCCTCATTTTCAAGATCATCCAAATTTCATGCATCTACATTATAATCTAAATTACTAAACATTTTTAGCCTCTCTTTATTAAAATCATCACAATAGCATTTAGAATCATTTTAATATATCATAGAATATTCATGCTAGGATAGTATATCATGCTAGGATAAATTTGCTAATCTTTTATCATATCATCGTCGTTAATACTAGCTTAATCATCATAGTTTCAATATCATACATCTTAGAATTCATTCATGCATATAAATCAAACATCACTAGTTTTTGGAGTTGTCATTCCTAAGTCACTTTGCTCTATGATCTGAGAGCAAAAACTTGACTTTAGGGATCCTGTGAGATAGAGAACAATGGGACATCCATTGGGAAGTTGAACTGATTGAATCATTTCATATACTTGCACCAAGAGTCTCATTGGTGTGTGGGTCTTTTAGATTCAAGTTATTCATTTTCATCACTGCATTTTCCTGCATACATTTCTGGTGCCCACCGTGGGGCCCGTCCCCATAAATAACATCATTTTTTGTGCAGGACAAGGATTACAAGCACGCTGGAATATCCTTTTAGCACATATGGAGTATACTTTAGCTCATTTGTGGCAAACAGGTTGCATTCATCACACAGTTTAGCGCATAGGAGCCTTCTTGTAGCGCTTTGGAGCTTATTTTTAGCGCATAACACTTTTTGTTTCTTTCTTGCACATCGCGCATCAAGGTATTAGTGTAGCACATTCAAAAATCAGAGTAGTGTGTAGGAGTCATCCTTTAGTGCTTTTGTACCTTTTTGTACACATCTGTTCAGAAGTTCAACGCATAACTCTGAAAGAGAAAAGGGATAGTTTGTAACAGAGTCAGAAAATTAGGCTTGTGTAAGCCCACCTAAGGTTTTAATTTTTTTCACTAACCTTCTTTTATTGCAAGTTACTAATCATTTCTTGCAGATTGGAGGAGTTAGATTTAGGAATTTGATTGTTCTTTCTTCCTAGCTTTTCAAGTTGGCTTAAAAGGAATTCATTTCCCATTGGCTAAAAAGAACCTCATCATTTCTTTGGTGCTTAAAACAAGACCTTACTTTCTATTTTGCGAAAGGTTAAAAAGAATTACAAACAAACCTTTATGTTTGCAAAATTTAAAAAGGATCTTACTTTCATTTTGGGTGCAAGTTAAAAATAACCTCATCATTTCTTTGGTGCTTAAAATAAGACCTTACTTTCTATTTTCCAAAAGGTTAAAAAGAACTACAAACAAACCTTTATTTTTGCAAAGTTAAAAAAGATCTCACTTTCGTTTTGGTACAAAATTAAAAAAAACTCATTGACGATTGGTTGCACAATTTTCATTTTGTTGACCAATACACGATTTTATTTTGTTGACCAGGATTATTTCCCAAATTTTTGAAACACACATTTTTCTATGAAGAGCTAAAAACAACACCATGCTTGTTGGAGCAACATCTCCAAATAGATCTTAGCAAATCATTGCCTTGAAAGTTAAAAAGAATAATGTTTGCCTTGTCTTGAAAGTGGAAGGTATATGCTCTCCCTTTAATTGAGTGACCAAAAAGCCAAACCACTCTTATGCTTTCTTTTACTTCAAACAATTAAATTCTTTTGAAGGCCTGCCCTCCCGAGTTGCCCATAGGACGTCATTAACGGCCGGTGAGAGGAGAACGACCTAAGTGGGAAATGACTTTATCACTAAGTGTTCCAACCCACTATAATCAAATGTGGAGGCTAAGGAAAGTCCCCTTCAATGGTTTTTCTCAGTTATTAGTCTTCCCCCAGTATCTTTAAGATACGTAAAGCCTTTGTTCTAAAGGTTGGAGAGCCTCCCGAGGGAGTTTATCACTTAA
This sequence comes from Cryptomeria japonica, assembly GCF_030272615.1. Classification (NCBI taxonomy): domain Eukaryota; kingdom Viridiplantae; phylum Streptophyta; class Pinopsida; order Cupressales; family Cupressaceae; genus Cryptomeria; species Cryptomeria japonica. The sequence continues at coordinate 94,023,050 of NC_081409.1, read as the reverse complement.
TACCAAACAGAAGCCTGATTAAGAAGCTTAGCATTAGAAAATTTGAACCGAGTCAATCGCCAAACATTGGCAATATCACAGTGCAAGGGTGGGGAAGAATCCGCCCCCAAGATCACTCACCATATATCTCCCAAGATAACTACTCAATTGTGAAGCAATTCACTTTGGGTTAATTTCTGGCAAAGGCAAAAAAATGATCGCCTCCTAGGGCGTGAGTGTGACAAGGTTGTTTGAGTTGACGGAGTATCGAGACTAGTGGGCTATGATATTGTTGATGACCTTTGAATAAAGAGTCTACATGATCTATCTTTTTTTAATCCAAACCAGTGAAAACATCGGGGATTTGAAAACATCCTCAAAAGAACATACACTACTTGTTTAGCATAAACAAATTATTATCTCTTCTATATGTCATGTTTTCAAGTCATTTCATAAAATCATCTATCAAATCACAAGTGTTATTTTTCAACATCATAGCAAAAGCATCAAAACCAAAACTATCAAGACAGTTAGCGCGTAGGAGCAACAACCTAGCGTATCTCAAGCATTCAGTAGCACATTTGCCCCAAAATTTAGCACTTTCATCACTCAACTTAGCGCATAATCAGTATCGTACTGGTAAAAATTTGAGGTAGTGCTTATCAACATTATTATAGCATGTTCAAGCATCAACCTAGCGCATTCAAGACATCTTATAGCGCTTTCATATCAAACATTAGCACATAACAGGGACATATTAGTGCATAACCTATCCAGAAAATTTATTATCAAGCAATCTGAAATAGCGCTTTGGAGAGGCAGCATAGCGCATAGTGAACATTTTGTAGCACTTCAAGAACTTTCTTTAGCGCATCAAGTCTCTGTCTTAGAGCATGATCAATTTTAGTGAAAAACAGAGAGCTAACCAGACGCTTTGGGAAATTTTTATCAATAGTTTCAAATACCCTTTTGGGTCCTTTAGCAAATCCAACAAACAAAACTTCAAAAAGATCATTAGTGAGAAAATTCCCAAATCCAACAAAGCACTCTTAGATTGATTTTTTCAAATCATTAACTAGCTTGAGATCAGACTTCATCCAACAAAATTAAGGAGTATCAAAACAGTGATCAAAGTTCCACCATATTCCAATGGATCTTATCAAAAATAGTACCTAGTTGGGTCCTCAAGTTGTCGAATCGAGTTCCCATATCGGGAGACTTTATCCATATCATTTGACACACTTTGTCATGGAGGCGAATCAAACTAAACCTCTACTTGATAAAAGTAAACTTGAGTTTCCAAAAGAAGTGTCCATATCCAACATCAACATCAACATCAACATTTGATCATTTGTGTATGACCACTCCTCATATTTTGAGAAGAACAAGTCTTCATCAAAAGACTAAGTTGAAGAAGAGACAACCTAGTTCTAAGACACTTGTTAAAAGGAATAAATTTCTCTATATCAATCGTCAACTCTTTTCATCACATCGTGCATTCTTGTGTCATATTCGATTGTATATCCAAGGAAAAATAAATGAACTTGACAAAGAGCCTTTGAGAAGTAGGGCTTACATTCAGAAAGTGGCATTCAACCATCGCCTAAATAGTATAGGAAGGATTAACCCCGATTTGTTCCCAAAGTTCCTTATCACTTATAACGAAGCTTGGCCTAAGCCACCAACTCCACCAAGAACCCAAATAGCAGAAGAAGAATTCATCACAATAGAGATATATTAATGCCTGTTGTCACTCTATCTCAGATAAACAAACAAAAGGAATAACAACCAGGATCGAGTATGGGTCGTAGATTGTCCAATCCTTTTGATGAGTATGCAAATATGGGAGAAACATAGATCAATGAAGAACTTCTCCAAGAATGTCAAGAAAACGCAGCTTTCCAAAAACTTGTAGAAAGACTTATAGAAGCAAATAAGGAAAAATATATATTCATGCTAACTAGCAAAGAGGTCAACATTTCAGAAGATTTCCATACAGAAAACTTAAGGAATATAGATGAGATAATTTTAAGAACAAGGTTAATAAACTATGCCTATCAAGAACAACACAGAGAAGAAGAGATGCATGATCCAGAAAAATTACGCAACCAAGATCGCACCCATGAACAAGACAACACCCACGAACAAGACCATACTCGCAATCGGGACAATCTTAATGAATGAGGGGAAACTCCCCATCGAAGGACAACTTCACCCATGGCTTCTCTTACACAACAACTCCAAACACTACAAAGACAAATGCAGGGCATACAACAAGGAACTACAGTATGATACTCCTTGGACGAAATTTGTCCTTATCCTTTTGGTAGGAGATTGAACATGGTACCTTTCCCCCAAATTCAGATATACCAAAGTACGAAAAATATGATGGTAAAAGTGATCCTCGTGATCACGTTCGGGAATTGTGTACCATGAGCTTAGAGTTTGCTCACGATAACACTTACTTAATGAGATTATTCCCAAGAAGTTGGGGAGGACAAACAATGGATTGGTTATCTAAACTTACACCTCCCATCGGATCATTCGATGAGTTGGTAAACAAATTCATAACACAATACTCCTATAACATTCAACACGCAATCACCATGCTAGAAGTGTGTAACACAAAAAAAAAGAGCAATGAAACATTCATGGTGTTTCTGCAATGGTGCAGGCGCATGGTTTCGAGATATCCCCGAGATGTGCCTGAAAAGGAAAATATGGAAATCTTCATCGACAATCTGAATAGTGAGATGAGTTATCAACTCAAACTCCAATGCATACCATCTTTTACAAAATTGATAGAAAATGGAATCCAAGTAGAGGAAGCTTGCATCAAAAAAAGGAACATTGAAGTTCTTTAAGGAAGGTGTTAATTCATCAAATACTAACACCTTTAACAATCAAAATAATAACACTTTGCACAAATCCAGATTTTGGACAAGGAACAAAAACATTGTTAATGATGGGGTGGTTGATGCCAACAATGTTAAGTCTAAACAACTCGTGTTGACTTTATTAGGCAACCCACCATCCAATAATGATCAAAAAAGTGCTAATCAAGGCACTAACACTTATCCGTGAAATACCAATCAAGGAGCTTCAACATAAAACACCAATAAAAATCATCAAGGAAACAACAACACTAATAAAGGAAACAACACTAACCAAGGAAACAACACGAATCAGAGAGGCAACACCAATACTTTTCCATATCGACGCATATACACACCATTAGGACAAACCATAGAATCGACGTTTTGGGAACTCTTGGCCAATAAGATCATCACATTGCCAGCCACAAGCAACTTTGAACCTTAGGTCAAACCACCTTGGTGGAATGACTCATATTATTGTGATTTCATCAAAACAAAGGACATAACACAAATGATTGCATGAGGCTGAAGAACATAGTTTAGAACATGATCGACAGGGGCGATTTAACAGTTGATGGTCACAAAACAAATGGCGACCATGAAGCCTTCAAAAATCCTCTTCCAAATTACAACAAGGGAGGAGCATCAACATCAAACAACACCAAGGGGCTCGTATTAATCACCTATACGAGAACACCATCAATTAAATATCGACATATGAAAATCATGTAAATGTCATAAAAATCAAGGACAAACAAGAACATGCGTCGATAAATGTGACAACCAGAGCACATAAATATGTCTTGAAAGGGAATACATCAACATCGACAACTCTCCCCAATACTCAATATAACTTGGTTGATCAACTACGGAGAACTCCCACTCGGAAATCTATACCTGAGTTACTCAAACTTTCGCCAAAACATAAGGATATCTTGGAACAAGCACTTATCGAAATAGACATTCCAAATGATCTAGATATTGATCGATTCCAAGCCATGGTGGCCCATATGGCGGGGCCACATAACATATCTTTTTCCGAACACAATGACGTCTCCTTGAGTCATCCGCACAAAACCCCGCTCCATATCGAAGTCTTAGTCTATAAACATCGAGTAAAAAGAGTGTTAATAGATGGAGGAGCTTGTCTCAATATCTGTACTTTAAAGCTTATCTGTGCATTGGGCTTCTCTGAGCAGTCTATTGATCTAAAAAAGAAAATTACCATCAAAGCTTATCATGATGAAGAGATATCATTTGAAGGAACTATAATACTACCCATTCAAGTAGGTCTTGTACAAAAAGACACCATGTGAAAAGTCTTGGACATAGAATTGACATACTACTATTGGGTCGTCCATGGATCCATAAAATGCAAGCAGTGCCTTCCACATACCATCAATGTATCAAGTTCCCTTATAACGGACATGAAATTTCCGTATCTGCAGATAATAACCCTTTTCAGTATTGCAATGCTATGGGGGCAGCTCAAGATAGCCTGGTTCCACACAACAGGGAAGCCCAAGCTTCCTCAGCATCCAATCATCATCAAGAAGAACTCAAGTCTCTATCCATAGACTTTAAGAAAAAGATGAAATTCAAGTACCAAGGCATGGGGGAGTACTCTTTTGAACCCTTATGTCTATCTAAATTGCCAACGTCACCAAAATCTTATAAATAACCTTCTACATCACGACATCAAGCAACCCAACCCATCACCAAGTTTGATGGTAAATTTATCCAACTGGGCACACTGGTCGATGAATCAGAAGACAAAGACATCCTTAGTTGGCTATACAAGGATGAATAAGAAGTCAGAGTTGCTACCATAGAAGTGGTCGTACCAACAAAATAGTATGGAAACGGGTTCTGGATCATGCAACGAATGGGATACAATGACAAAGGACCTATTGGCAAGCATCAAGAAGGCATTATAGAACCCTTGCAACCTCCTTCACAATTTGTAAGAGACAAAACAATACTTGGGTATGGACAACATGTGCGACCTATGCAGAAGCAAAATAACCATCAAAAACCTCAATGGAGAGAAAAGAAAAAATATAATGAAGACTCATGGCAAGAAGCACTAGACCAAGTAGTAGAAACAATAAGGAAAGAGCAAAAGCATCAAGAAAATGAGAACCGACAAGAAGAACTGACCATTCAAAGGGAAGAAGCTTCTTATAAGAAAATGCATCATGTGCAAGATCAAACCAAGGTGAAACCACCACCTAAAGAAATTGCTACTCACATAGGGGAAACAATATATGAACAAATGCAAAGAGTGCAAGCAAGCACCGACCCTAAATTGGAACAAGCTACTAAACTGGTGTCAATCATCAGTGATCTTTTCTCCCCATACAACATACCTGTCAGATACTGCGAGGTAACCTGGGACAATGATTCTGAAAGTGATTCCAATGAATATGAGTGGGATTGTTGTTTTGATATCATTGAAGATATTTAGGTGGATACCATCCACGCCTACACACCCCTTTCTCAGAAGGGAAGAGGCTTAGAATCTTGACCGCTTGAATTCGGACCACGACATATCTACGAGGCTAGTGAGAACAAGCACCGACAATACAAATAAGGCAACATCGAAGATAATACCATCGAAGACCTCGAAAATATCATAGACCTCTATAGTATCCCAAACAACTATAACAATGACTCCATCATGACACTTACAATGGCTGATCTTAACCCACCAAATGACTCCTCACTCATATATCCTGATCTCATTGACTGGGAAGAACCTGAACATCATGATATACCAATATTCCTAAATGATGAATCCATTATCCAATACTTGCATTCAGTCAACCTAGAAACGTGCTCTACCAGTGAACAAAATAATGATATCTGCAATCAACGGAGTGTCAAGTCTCTCAGTCGCAAAAATAAAATAAACAAAGGATCTAATGGTGAAAACCAGTCAATCACAAAAAAGTAAAAATAAAGGATGCATCTGAGGGTGAAAAACTTTTTGAGGCACCTAAAGATGGGAGACTTGACACTCTTCCTAAACTTTATCAAGAAAGGTCACCAATATTGATTGAGCCAACTCAATCAATAAACATCGATATTGTGGCAACATTCAAAACCATACATCTGGCAGAATCACTCACGGGAGAAGAACAACCAAATTTTATCAAATTCTTCAAAGAAAAGCAAATCATTTTTGCTTGGTCTTATGCTAACATGCTCATAATAGATTCGAATCTAATCATGCACCATTTATCCATCGCTCCAAGAGCTAAACCGGTCAAGCAAAAATTAAGAAAGATGAATCCACATGTGGCATTACTGGTCAAATCAGAACTAAAGAAATTATTAGATGTCGGATTCATCTGGCCTATAGACTATGCTGAATGGAACTCAAACATTCTACTAGTTTCAAAACCTAACAAAAGCATCAGAATATGCATTGATTTTAGAGATGTCAATAGAGCATGTCCGAAGGATGACTTTCCTCTACCAAGCATTGACATAATTGTGGATTTAACAGCAAGCCACACAATGTTATCATTAATGGATGACTTATTTGGCTATAATCAAATCAAGATAGCTCCAAAGGATAAGATAAAACTGCATTCACTTGTCCATGGGGAATGTATTGTTGGAACATCATGCCTTTCAGCTTGAAAAATGTTGGGGCAACTTATCAAAGAGCCATGACAACAATCTTCCACGATATGATGCCTTCATGGAGGACTATGTGGATGATTTGCTAGCTAAATCATTCACCCGGGCAGAACACCTGGGCATACTAGATAAAATCTTTCAATGATTGGAGAAATTCAAGGTCAGACTAAACCTTAAGAAGTGTGTCTTCGGGGTCACATCTGGCAAACTATTAGGCTACATTGTATCAGAAAAGGGCATCGAAGTAGATCTAGCAAAGGTACAGGTTATCATGGAAATGCCACCTCCCAAGAACATTAGCCAACTCAGATCTCTGCAGGGACGGTTGCAATCCATTAGATGATTTATAGCTCAACTAGTAGACAAATGTCTCCCATTCAATCATCTGCTTCATAAGAATATACCTTTCATATGGGAAGACAAGTGTGCAGAATCATTTCACCAGCTCAAACAATATCTGATGAATCCGCCAGTTTTGGTACCTCTGACAGTAGGCAAGCCACTCATTCTTTATATATCAACAACAGAAGTATCATTGGGGGCACTGCTAGCACAAGAAGACTCAATAGACAAAGAACGAGCTATTTATTACATCAACAGAACTTTAAATGGATATGAGCTAAATTATACATTCATTGAGAAGGCTTGCTTAGCAGTGGTGTTCGCCTCTCAAAAGTTCAACCACTATATGCTAGCCCACACAATCAAGCTGGTAGAAAAAATCGATCCTCTCAAGTATCTACTCAGCAAGGTAGCTCTCACATGATGATTAGCTAAATGGGTCATGATTTTGAGTGAGTTTGATATCCACTACATAGAACGTCGGGCTATCAAAGGATGGGTTATTGCAAATCAACTGGCAGAAGCATCACTACTAGACCAACAACCAATGTAGGTGGAATTTCCAGATATGGATGTACTCACTGTCACACCCAAGCAATGGACCCTATACTTTGATGGATCCTATACACAACATGGATCGGGTGTCGGCATCTTGTTCGTCACTCCAGAGGGGCACACAATTCCAAGATCTTATAGACTGATGTTTCCATACACCAACAACATTGTTGAATATGAAGCTCTAGTAATAGGAATCAAAATGGTTGTGGAATGGCAAATCATAGAATTGAGAGTCTATAGGGATTCTCAATTAGTTATCAACCAAATCAACGATGACTATCAAACAAAGGATGATAAGCTAATGCCTTACAAGAAAATGGTGGATGATTTCAAATAGTACTTTGTGCACATCACCTTTGAGAAAATCCCAATATTGGACAATAGAGTTGTCGATGCAATGGCCACTATCACTTCACTGCTGCAAATTCTAGATAAACAGAGTCGTTACAAGTTCCAGGTAGAGAAATTGTTTTCCCCTACCTATGACAATTCCTCATCCCAAGTCATTTATGCCCTAACCAGTTTGGATTCACCTCTATATGGGACGATAAATGGTTATCTCAAAAACAATACTCTCCCACCCGACCTATCTCGCAACCAAAAATGCAGCTTTATCCGACAAGCCGCCCACTATACCTTAACTGTTGACACGCTTTATCGTCAAGGTCTAGATGGTACTCTTCTTTGATGCCTCGATCATAACAAATTTGACTATGCCTTACACAAGCTTCACAAAGGTATCTGCGCTACGCATTCAAGTGGTCCTACTCTTGCCAAGAAACTTCTGAGAATGGGATATTACTGGCCGACAATGGAAAGAGAGTCCTATAAATTTTCTAATAAATGTCCTAAATATCAAATTCACGACAACCTTATCCATGCACCAGCACATGAGCTACAACCGTTCACCACATCTTGGCCTTTCTGTCAATGGGGACTTGATTTGGTAGGGGAAATTCATCCTTCCTCTTCAAATGGGCATAATTTCATTATCACTGTAACAGAGTATTGCACCAAGTGGATTGAAGCAGTCCCAATGACCATTGTAACTGGAAAATAGATCTCATCATTCATTCTCAATTATCTCATTTGCAGATATGGCATTCACAGTTTCATTATCACAGACAACGGGCATCCTTTCAAGAATCAAGATGTGGGAGAGCTATGTGAATGATTCAAAATCCAACATCACTTTTGCACACCATACTACCCACAGGGAAATGGTCAAGCAGAGGCATCAAATAAAACAATCCTAAAAATCCTCACGAAAACAGTAAATGATGCTTGTAAGGATTGGTATGTACAACTCAATCTGAAACTTTGGGCCTACAGCACAAGCATCCAAACACCTTTAGGGGCTACACCATATTCATTGGTGTATGGTTCAGAAGAAATTCTACCTCTTGAGGTTGAAATCCCATCTCTCCAAGTATCTTTGAAGGGCATCATACCAGATGAGGAATATCAAGTAAACAGGTTGCATGAACCGGAGCTTCTTGATGAAAAATGACAACATGACTATGACCATCTCAAGACATATTAGCAATGAATGTGAAGAAGCTATAATCACAAAGTCATCCCAAGGGCTTTCAAAGTCAGTGATCTCTTCCTAAAGGAAAATCCTCGAAATCAACAAGATCGAGAAAAGTTGGGTCCCTTTGTTATCATATCAGCCTACGGATCAGGAGCATATTAGTTGTCAACTTCAGAAGGGGACGTTCTCAATGAACCAACTACCAAATCCATATGAAGAAGTTCTTCACTTGAGTCATCCAATGCACAGATCAAACGAAAAAGCAAAAAACAGAAAAATACAAAAAATATAAAAAACAAATCAAAAAGTACAATAAAAACAAGTGGTGAAAACCTGGCAACAGGCCCTATTTGTGAGAGAACAACTTCTCTATCTATTATTACTCATATCTTTGATTCATCTAGTCTCAGCTAATAAGCCATCACCAAACACTTATTCACACAACATTATCCCGGACATACTTAGCATAGTCACTGTCCTTGATTATCTAAAAACAATTATCCATATCATATCCCACCATGGCTTGGTGATCAACGCATATATCCACATTGACAAATATCTATGACTAGGAGCAACATTCCTCTCATTCAGGCAGCAAACAAGGATCACAACATACTAGGGAACCATTGTCAAAACTGCTCATCAGGCTAGAAAACAGGATCATTATCCAACTGCAATTTTAACACACACACGATGGATGATTTTCTGAATTATTATTTGTTTACATTTTAGCATAATTTTTGACTATCTGTATCTTGATTTCTGAATCATTAGATCTCCTGAGCTACTCAAGGATGCACTGAGCTAGAGAAGCAACGAAGGAATCTAACATTTTATTTAGTTTTCTATTTGTGAGACGATCATTTGTATAGTGCAAATTTGTCTCAAGACATGCTTGGAAACATATCATTGAAGACATTTTTCATTTTTCACATACAAATGGTTAACTCTTGTCTGTTTTACGCAAGCAATACTCAGGTCATCTTGGTTCAATTATACCTCGATGCTTGTGTCACCTTTCAATATCAAACATCCATGTAAGTTTTACTTAGGTCATTGTGGTTCAATTATACCGTGATGCTTGTATTAACTTTCAATATATCAAAATCTCAATGATGACAAAAAGAGCACAAACAAGTGACTTAACGGGAATGACAACGACATAATTAAAGTGATCATTTAGTTGCATATCATTTTAAAAATTGTATTTAATTGCATATCATTTTAAAAATTGCATTTAGTTGCATATCATCTTAAAATTGCATTTAGTTACATATCATCTTCATCTTGCATTTAGTTGCATATCCTCTTAATATTGCATAAACATCTCACATCATTATCATTATCATACATCTCATTTTCAAGATACATCTCATAAATCAAATTAATCGATGCAATACATCATCACATTATCACTCATTCCATCATGAATCATGCATTCACATCATAATCAAAATAAAAAAATCAAGAGCATTATTATCTAAGCATCTAATCATCCTCATAGAATCATCATGTCAAAACATAATGCACATCATAAATCAATCATCATCAATAAATACATCACATGTGGATCAGCAGTGCCATATATATATATATATATATATATATATATATATATATATATATATATATATATATATATATATATATATATATATATATATATATATATATATATATATATAATGGTCGAAATGTACAAGGGATATCATGTTTGACAAAATACAACAAAGATGATCAAATACAATACAGACAGGTCTCTCAGGTATGACTATCTCCTGAGGAAGAAGGTCTGGCAGTAGCTGGATCTCCACCAGGTGGATCACATCGAGTAGGCCCCGTAACACCTTTGCTCTCTGTCCTCATATGACTATTGTTGTATCAACTAGACGACACTGCAGCATAGCTAGGAGCTATGTGATCTCGAGGGACCACCTCCTCGTATAGATGCCTATAATACTCGGACTTCTTGGCCAAGTATTGTATCCCTCTCAATGTGTCCTGAACTAGAGCACCAATTATGGATCTCTCTAACCTATCAACAAGGACCTCAGCTAGGCCCCGACGCTCTATCTTTGTATCTTGCTCTGCAATAACCTCCGTAATATGTTGCTATTGCGCTAACACTTGTGCATACAACTGCTGCACTGAGACCTATAACCCTCTTATTTGAGAATCATGTTGATGGGTGGGTACCCTAATCTGAACGGGTACCTGTGTCGTGGTCTCACCCACACCTTTCCCTGTCTGAGGCGGCGATGGAGGTAGAACATCAGATCTCCTCCTCTCGGCAGGTCGCCTATCATCCTCTATCCCACCCACCGCAGCTAGCATCGTACCTACCCTACCACCCTCGCCAGCACCAAGAAGGATACCTCCTCCTCCACCCCCTCTACCTCTCCCTCTATCTCCTCCTCTCCCTCCTCCACCACCACCTCCCTCTCCTACCTCATCTCCCTCCTCCTCATCCCTATGTCTAGCTCTCCCTCCTCCTCATCCCTATGTCTAGCTCTCCCTCGCCTTTATGGATGCTCATCCTCATCATCATCAAAAGCGGATAGCAACTCTGCCGAATCAGATATATGTGCCACGAAGTAGGCTAAAAACTCCTCTATCATCCCAGAATCAACAACCCGGCCCCATAATCCCATATCTATCCTACCAATGACATATACTCCTTAACAACTAATCCGCTATCTAGGGTAGGTCCCCACTTTGACACATCTTGTCACCGACGAGCATATAAACAGGCTCCTTGTGGCATCCCTTGTTGTCTACCATATTGCCATTGAACACGGTTGTGCAAGAATCGATCAATAATAAAGGGTGTTCACCCAATCAAGTACCTCGACATATATACAAGGGCATCTCTATCCCATCCTCTACCCACACCTCACAATCCATATATGGTCTCCAAATGATCGTATCAATATCATCTAGTGCCCTCCACCAATGCTCTAGTTTGCCCAGCTTACGTTGGACAACTACACCTATATACCCATAAACAAAAGCCTGACCAATTGACCTATCCCTGTTTGCAAGCGGTCTCGACACTGCTATATGCTCCAAGGCCCACACCTGTAACACTGTCACCCCGACTGATAAACTAGTATATCCCAAATATACCACCTAGTGAAGCTCTCTGTATAGATGGGCCAACATACAGGACCCCCATGAAAACCTGCATCACCATGTCCTCAAGCACCAATCCACATCCAACGACTAGTCCCTTCGACCTACGGTTAGGACACAGAAACCCACCAATAAAACCTGCTAATACTGATGGCAGTGGAGTGTAACCTAAATCCAAAAACTCCTTCCATGAGATCTCATAACCACTAATATCATCATCCTGGAAGATGCGGCGGAGAGCCTCTGTCCCACCCTCCTCAGTCTGCTCGTAAGGCAATAAAGCCCCAACCATAGGAATCCGCAAAATCCGATAATAGTCCTCTAGTGTGACTGTCATCTCGCCATCGCCAAGTGAAAGGTGTTCATATCACTGTGCCCCCTCTCTGCCAACGTTGTCAATAAACCCCGATTAATGATATATCGAGGCATGTCTCATAAAGAGGACAACCCACATCTCTTAATAACATCTCTGTCAGCCTGTGACAAATGTGGAATGAGTGTCCATGGCCTCATAAATCGCTCTCAAGACTGGCGCATACCAAGCTCTGCCTGCAAATCAACAAATATCCATCATCAGTTCTCAATTCCATCCAATCTATCAGAAATCAAAGCAAATCAAATTGAAACAACAAAGCATATCACAAGCACATCAGAAACATATTCACATCAATCAGTGCATCAAATCAAGGACTCATAGCGCAAATCCATCCAGGGCCAATACCAAAAATCAAGGACCCATATTGAAAATCAGAATCAGACTCATATCGAAAAATAGACTCATATCAAAAATAAATCAGGACCCATATCGAAAATCAATCAAAGATCCATATTGAAATAAAAAATAAGATCCATATTGAATTCAAGGACTCATATCGAAAGCAACATCAAGATCCATATCAAAATCAAAATCAGGATCCATATCGAAATCAAGGACTCATATCGAAAGCAACATCAAGATCCATATCAAAATCAAAATAAAGATCCATATCGAAATCAGGGACTCATATTGAAAGCAACATCAAGATCCATGTCGAAAGCAAAATCAAGACCCATATCGAAAATCAAAGACCCATATCAAAAATCAAGATCCATATCGAAATCAAAATCAAGATCCATATTGAAATCAAAATCAAGATCCATATCGAAAGCAACATCAAGGACTCATATCAAAAGCAACATCAAGATCCATATCAAAAATCAATCAAGGACTCATATCAAAAGCAACATCAAGTTCCATATAGAAATCAAAATTAGATCCATATTGAAATCAAGACTCCAACTGTAAAGTGGAAAAAATCGCGATCGAACCCTAGTTGTTCTCCCCTCTTCTGACTCCGAGGAGAGAGAAGGGAGGTTCGCTAGGATTCGATGGTTTTTCACTTAGGGGAGAGACTTTACATTCAAAAGAGGGGTTGAAACTCATAAGATCCAATCCCACACAATGTAAGATTGGATGCTAAATGAATTTCAAGGGTTAGGAAAGCAAGGCTACCCTCTTTTGTAAAGAATGTTGTTAAGGAAATTAAGCTAGGAATGCATAGAAAGTCATAAAGATTCGCTTATAAACTGAGTTCGGGTTATAGGATGAAGCTGCGGACCTGGAATTAGCAGTAAAATGTCGATACGGCGCTGTCCTGCCAATTTGAGCAAAAGTTGTCGGGACGATGGTGCCCGGCGCCATGGTCCTCCGAAAAATCCGCGAAACGAAGGGGGATTTGTTCGTCTTTGCACAAGGATTCCAGATCTTCAATTTCAGCCGCGTACCTGCAACCTACACACAGAAAAGTGAAGACGATTGGGGGGTTAGGGATTAGGGGTTTGCCTTTAGGTCAAACCCCGGTTTTGGAATTAACCAAGAAATGAGCAAGAGCTGTAAATGTAAATGACTGTAAAACAAGTACTAATACCTTGTTCTAAGGATGTTTGTATCCTTATGTGCGAAGGTTTAGATGTTGTATGTTGTATGTTGTATGTTGTATCATGTAGTATGTGATCTCCTCTTCAATGGTTGAATCCTTGTCTTGAATGCAACACTTAGCCTTGAATGGAGACTTGAAATGATCAATTGTTTGAAGGAATGCTTGAATGCTTGAATGCTTGAGTATAATTTCCACGCTTTGTACACATATCCTCTTCATCATGTATTTGTTCTTATCCAAATGAGAGAGAAAAATGTAGTTTATATACTTGTCAATTAGGGCTGATAGACTGATTTTCCCGACCTTAGGCCGACCAGGAAAGTTAATTTCCAATTTGCAAACAAAAAGACCTGAGACCCCTTAGGAGACCGGGCCCAAAATAGGACCCAGGGACCAGGGCGCTGGGCGCCATGGTCCTGGGGACCAGGGCGCTGGGCGCTCTGGTCCCACCTCCCGGGACATCAGGGTGCAAGGAGGTTCAGGCCAGGGTACTTGAAAAATGCAGTTTTCAGTGTCGTGAGCAAGTTTCAGGGTCTCCATTCAGGTTGCATGTTGCGTCGCCATCGTGAAGACCGAAATGCAGTCGAAATTGCAAGTGTCACAATTTTAGGATGCTACATTTAGCCCCCACTTTAGCGAGAGTATGTATGCTCATACTTCCGGTAAAGTACAAGGAAACAACATTGAAAGACTTTCACCACGTCAAGGAGGCAAGATACACCAAGCCCCCAGTGGACTAAGGATCTTACGACTTCGATTGACAAAGTAAAAGGGAAGATCACGAGGGAGAACCATTACTGTCAGTAGTAAGGTTCCCTCACTATGAGTCATGCAAGAAAGATATCAAAAATTTTCAAGGCAAGGTTAAATTTGCCAAGAAATTTTCAAGTATCTTGAAAAGATATGGACGGGATGTATGCCCCCCTACGTTAAAGCGATCGCACACGCCTCACCGGGGGTGATTGATTTAAGGTAGTGATACATATAAGAAATGAGAAAGGAGCACGTTATCGCAAGGATTTAGCCCCCAAGTGTGAGATAAACCCAAGGATAATAGACACAAAACACAAAGCACGAGGTGACTTCGCTTTCCTCGGGGTCAGTATGCTGTATGATAATTCATGTATATATATCATATGTATGTATGCATAATTGTTCTTCATTCCCCAATCAAGGAAGGTCACCTAGAAGAAGGGAACACATGTGTCTTTTGAGTCAACATGAGAGAGATCGAGAGATCTCAATGTTTTTCATCATCCTCAAGTAGACAACACCAAGGACAACAAATAGAAGAATGAGAATAACATATAGAAGAAGTAACAAAAGAGAGGAGGAGAGAATCTGCTATGCTAATGTAACTAGTCTAGCATGTCATCTACCCCCCGATCTTGCTGATCAATGTTTCGGGAAGGCAGGGAACACGCTAGAGGAGGAACATCCAACACAGCAGATGGAGCTATCACAAGATCCAAACAAGGGCTATGTTCATGTTCCGAGCCACATTGTTTTTGTCTAGGAGCTAGGATAAGTGCTTTAGAAAATTCATTAGATAAATGGTTATCAACATCAACAAGTTCATATTCACTATCAGAAGCAAGAGGAGTAACATTTTCATCATGAATAACATTTTCATCTATATCATCATCAAGATTTATAAAAATAGGATCTTTAACTCGCACCGGATCAAGACCATCATGCATCTTATGTTTAGGAGATTTAGGCTCAATGTCCGGCTAAGGAGAAAATGGAATAATGCTTGTTGAAGGTGTTTTTGGAGATTGTAAAGTTTGAGCTCTAAGACAACGCTTTCGTCGGCGTTCACGTGCAGAACGATTTCGTCTAGTCTTAGTAGGAAGTGGAGAAGACTGAGGAGGAGGAATGTTCTCATCCTTAGCACTTGGGTGTTTAGGTTGTGGTCTCTTAGGCTGGATAATAGGAGAAGAAGAAGGTCTCTTCTCTCTATAAAAAGAAGGAGGAGGAACTGCTCCATATAAAGGAGGAATTTTTGGTTTAGGGAGAAGACCAAGTCCATCATGACGAGGAGGTATAGGTCTACTCTTAGGAAGTTTATTAGGTATAGACATAGTCACATCCATAGGGATGGGTTGAGAATCTTCTTGAGGAAAGACATTAGTTTTATCTTTCAAAGGAAGAAGTTCCTTCTCAAGAATGATAGGAATATCAAGTTTAGGTGCTCTAGGTTCACTTAGAGATAGGATCATATCTGTTTTCCACTTTTGATAAGATTTGAAAAGATGATCACTTCGCGGAGGAAGAGATTGGAATTGTTTAGGCCAAAAGTAATCAATAGGAACACTAGAGGTTCTTTCAGCTGGTTTAAAGAGACTATGATTGACAGTAACAACTTCACCATTATGGGGAAATTTCAAACACTTATGAATAGGAGAAGCAATAGATTTCATGGAAGATAGCCAAGGATAGCCAAGCTTCACATGAAATTGTTCGGAAGATGGAATAATAGCAAAGTTCACATCAAGAGATTTGTTATGGACCTTAATAGGCAATGTAATAGAACCAATTGCAGGAGAAGAAAATGCATCAAATAATTTCACAATCACATCTGTTTTGTCATATATCACTTGATTCAATTGCAAAGTAAAAAGAAATTCTTCAGTAATAACATTAACCATGCACGAAGGATCAATAAGCACTCCACGGCAAGGTGTATTCTTAACTTTTGCAACTATGTATAAAGGACCATCAGGTGCCCTAATGGTTTCACTGGAATCAAACGTGATAGAAGGTTCTTTAGAGATTTCTTGCTGCTCTACAAAGTTAATCACATTCGGAGTCATAGACACAAGACCATCAGATGAGAGAGAGGAATTATTAGCCTCAATTGCATTAGAGGTATGAGAAGGCAATGGATCAGTGAAAATCTGAAGATTTTGGTTAGGAGGAGCTACAGATGTGTTGCCTTTATCATTCACTCCAGAAACAGAGATAGTATTGTTATCAATCAAATCTTGAATTTTACCCTTTTAAAGAAAAACATTTTTCAGTATCATGCCCAGGCTGACGGTGAAATTGACAAAAAGCTTTGTTATCAAAATAAGGTGAAGTAATCTTTGCAGGATCAATTTGTCTTATAGGAGGAAGAGTAAGCACATTTTGTTCCAATAACTTATTCATAATACTATGCAATGATTCATTCAAAGGAGTATACTTTCTTTCTTTCTTGAAAAATTTAGAAATAGGAGGCACACCTGATGCTGCATTCACATTGTTGTTGATGATGTTTTCATTGAATTTGATGGAATCTCTGTTCGGTTTAAACTTCCCAAATGGTTGTTGACTGCTATCACCCTTATCACTCGGAGCCATAGGATGTGATTGTTCCATTTGACTCACAGTCAGTTGATAATTGTGAAGAGTTGCACACAACTGTTGGAAAGAAGTAAACTCAGAAAACAGAAGTTTGTCTCGAATATCTTTTTGTAAATTAGAAATAAAGATTCTTTGAATATCATTGTCAGGCACTGGAAAAGAAATTTGAGCATACAAATGCTTATATCTACCAATGAAATCAGTCACTTTTTCTTTAACACCTTGTTTAAAATGCATTAAATCAATCAAAGTAACTTTAGGACTTATATTGTTTTGAAATTGTTGAATGAAAGCATTTGCAAGTTGTTCGAAAGAAGTAATAGAATAAGAAGGCATCGAACAATACCATTGTAGGGCTTTGTCTCTTAATGTTCTCGTGAATAGTTTTGCAAGCAACCTTTGGTCATAAGCAAAATCAGTACAAATTGTTTGAAAAGTCTTAACATGTGTTAGAGGATCTCCTTTACCATTATAAAGTTCCAAATGTGGGATTTCAACATGTTTAGGAGGGATAGCTCGAACAATGTCAAGAGAAAGTGGGCTCGCAACATCAAATGTGGGCACACTAAACTTAGATTGATTCATAGAGGCAATTTGTTGCTGTAAAGAAGAGACAGTTTGTGCAAGATTGTTAATGGTCGCTTCGGTCGAAGAGTTCATATTGGATGTGTTAGATTGAGATGGAGGTGTTATGTTATTGAAAGAAGGTAGAGAGTAAGGTGG